>NW_025977964.1:0-6715 GCF_021869965.1 Rhincodon typus | reverse complement strand
AGTTTTTTTTTCCCGAAGCAAAAGGTTCCTTCCAGGGAGTCACTGGGGAGCTGTGTGGGATCTCCCAATCACTCACCCACAAACACACCAAGACTGTGACCGATGCTACTTATGGCAGATTGCAACTCTTCAGCCCATTTCCCTGTGACAAGGACCTGAACCGTATGATTCAGCAATATAATTGACTTTCCCCATATGTAGGGCACAAAAGACCATACACATGTCACATTGACAGGACCATATTAATATGTAACTGAGTTCACTAATGGAAAAGGATTCTGTTCCATCAATGTGTAAGAGACATTAACGGTTCCACTTCCCTAGACCTTTGGTTCCCTGGGATCTGCCATGATCCCTATATCCTTGAGAACTCTTGTGTCCCTGCTGCATTTGAGAGTCCAGATGCCTTACAAGGCTGGTTACTTGGAAACAAGGGCTACCCACTAGAGTCTTAGCTGATGGCTGTGGTACTGAGGCCAAATGTGGATACAAAGCTGCCTACTCTTCAACCAGGGCCATTGGTGGAATAGATGATAGACCTACTGAAGATGTGGTTCTATTACTTATACCAGGATGGAGGTTCCTTGCAGTCCACTTCTGTTATCTGATCTCTCCTTAAAACAATCTAGACAACTCTAACCAGAATGTTATGAATGGATTTGCCCAGGCGTCCCACAATACCAAAGTTGTTGATTCATTAAGGACACAAGCCGGTAACAATGCAAAACTTTATTAGGAACAAAGTTACAGTGGCCTTTAATATTAAACATACTATCTCTAATCCTATTTGGCTTCTTAAATTTACAATAATTCCTGTGTCTCTTATAGATTTACACAATCATTCTTTCTCTGGGTCTGCAAAACTGCTTTCTTCCTCTGTCTCTGGATGGTCAGTGGATCTCTCCCTCTTGCCATGCTGCTCTCCTCAGAATGCCTCAGATGATTCCAAGAGATTCCAAGAGAGAGAGGTCTGAGGATGAAACCTGTTTTTATGTCTTTTGGATAGTTTTCTGGAACCTTTTATAGTCCTGGCCAATCGGGGAGATACACTTAATAGTTTAAAACAGAGTCAGTCATTTAGATGGCATGTGTGCCTCATACTGGTTGTGTGAGTAACCCATTCAGGTTTTCCATCCAAAAATGAATGATGTTCACGTTCAGGAGTGTTTCAGTTTGCTACTTGCCAATTATTCTGCTGGGAATTATGAAAATGAAATTGAATTTCAGGCTCTGGCCTTCTCTATAACCTGGGTAGTGCAGCAGGTTAAACAAATCACAAAGTCTTCTTGGTGTGTCAGAATAAGGTTGTGGGTAGCTAAGCTGGTTGTGGTGTCAGCTACACCTCTGTCTTCACCCTCCTTTTACCCTTGAGTATTGTTCTACCCACGTTCTTTGTTCTTTAGCAGCATTCAAGAAACACCTGGACAAATACATGAACAGGAAGGGAATGGAAGATCCTGTAAGTGAAGATGATTTTAATATGGAAGGACAAAATGTGTCAGCACAGGCTTGGAGGGTTGAATGGCCTCTTCCTGTGCTGTATTGTTCTTTGTACTGTTAGTTTCTTTGTGTAGCAGGACCCAGTGCCTTTCTTTCTGCCTGGGTTCTCCTTTTTTTTGGTGGGTAAGTCGTTGGGTATATGTCTGTCCAGACTAACTGTTGCCTTTTACATTATGCTAATGTTATTACCACCTGGCTGCAGTATTTACGCTGTGTCTGGTGTGTGGGCTTTGTGATTTCAGTGTTTTACTTGGCAATGCACCCAGCATCCCTTGCTGTTTGGCCAAGTTAGTAATCCATCTGTCTTTTAGCAGCCAGGAGGCTGCTACACTCCAGACTGAGTTCGCTGCATAACCTTCACATCTGCACAACTCAAAGAGGGAAAGAAAGTATGTGATGGACTCTGACTAACAGGGAGAGTGAGAGCAGTCTTCCGAAGAGGAGGATGAAGACATTGTGCAGGAGGATTATCTCATCTTCTGCACAATAAACAGCGGCGCATCGGGTGCTACAAGCCAGACAGCACTTCATTGACACCGGGTTCTTGTAGATGACAGCGGTGCAGTGATCATTCTTTGACTGTAGTATTGTTGGTACTCAAAATTCAAGTGGTCTATTTACATTCCAAGAGACCAATGCAGTTTCTGTTTGTTTGCTTTTGGTATTTATAAATAAAAGTGAATTCTTAGAGGCATATGAAGTCTGTCACAGTCCCGTATTGAACATTGTAAAATGCTAGCAATGGGGAAGAGTAGCATTGACTTAGAGGGGCATGGAAAAAGGGACAAAAACAAAGTTGCTGGAAAAGCTCAGCAGGTCTGGCAGCATCTTTGAAGGAAAAAACAGAGTTAACATTTCGGGTCCAGTGACCCTTCCTCAGAACTGATGGTGGCCAGGAAAACGTCAGTTTATATGCAGAAAATAGGGGGGTGGGTGGAGTAGGGAGTAAACGATAGGATAGAGCCCAAAGAGAGAGAAAGACAGTTGGTTGCTAACGATCAGGCTGGGAGGGTGAATAGTTGTTAATGGGGACTGTTAGTGACTAACAACAGGGGGTGTGTAATGGCAGGCTATGTGGTAACAAGGCCTGGTGTGTGGGGTAGGAGGCTGGGACATGGGAGAGTTTAGGCCCTAAAATTATTGAACTCAATATTGAGTCCGGAGGGAAAAAGGGATGTGGCTAAAGACATGTAAACTGTATGGCTTCCTGCTGAAGTTACAATAGGAATGTGTAGTTATATGTGCAAGGAAATATTATGTCTTTTCTGTGAAAAACATTGATTTACAGTTGCTGTACCATTACCGTCAGATGGAAAGAGAACTCAGGACTGCCAGCACCTGATTGGGTTCACAATTGAGGGTTCCACATACATCCCAGGATATTCCAGCTATGGTAAAAAATGTCCGGTCAGGTTGATGGGAGAATCCGGCCAGCATCGGAGGAGAGGGGCATCACAGGGGCATGGTAGGCAGTTCACGGTTATGATTTTGGCATGAGAAAGCTCACTAGGCCTCACGGAGACACACCCTCCATGAAACTCACCGACACTTTGACAAAATATGGTAAGATTCAGACTCGTGTTTGAAGGAGTTTATTTTTTCCTTCGCCAGACATCTCCTTATGCTATGTAAATTCACAGGCCAAGATAATAGATATTCAGGCAATGCCATTCTGAAATGGTCTTGGGTTTTACAACAGGGGATTGGTGCAACCCTTTCCACCATGCCTGCTACTGGCATTTTGCCTATCTTTAATGCTACATTGCTAGGGCAACAGGATCCAGGGCATGAAATGCCATCTTACCACGGGATTACAAAAAAGTTGGTCCTCTGCTGTTCGAAACCAGATGGTACCAAGGCAGCCATCTTGTTAAAATGAAGGACAGCAGGACATTATTTATGGATCTTTCCAGAAGCACAATGAGTTCAATGATGCTTAACAATGTCAGCAGAGTTAACACTATTAATCCTTTGCCATTTCTGGTGAATAGATATTGTACCAATTGACTTGTACACAGTGACTCAGCGCTTCTGAACTTTAATATTTAACTTGAATGTGACTAAGGTGAAAATATGAGGGAAATAAATCATAGGAAAAATCCAAAGGTGTTCACTAAACATTTAATTCTCATCCAATCCTGAAGGTAGTTCCTTTGTCTGGTTATCAGTTTGATGGATGTCAGAAACCTTCTGGTACCTAAGTGACCACATTTGGCACAGTTTAGTTGCTATGTGTTATTAGGCTATTTTGATAGTGCAGGGCTGGTGGTGCTCGGCTGTACAAAGTGTCAAGGCAGGGGAGAATGAGCGTATGCGGAATACAAATGAAAAGGAGCAAACCATTTGCAATGAAGCCACGGATGCATTGCAAAACTCAAAAAGCCGAATTTGTAAAATGTAGAGCTTTTCCTGTCTGCTGGGGAGATAGAACCAAGGAGCAGGCATCGCACTGACACCTGAAAGATTTACTTAAACGTGCACAGATTTGACAACATCTTACAATCGATTGTGATTCCTGCAGAAGGTCACTTGGATGCGAAACGTATGTGACCTAACCTGTTGAGACTGGATAGGCTGGGACTGTTTTCACTGGAACATAGGAGGTTGAGGGGGGACGTTATAGGAGCTTGTAAAATCATGAGGGATATACATAAGATAAATGGCAGGTGTCTTTTCCCTAGGGTGGGGGATTTCAAGACTAGGGGGCATATTTATAAGGTGAGAGGAGAAAGATTTAAGAAAGACATGAAAGACAATATTTTTACACAGAGTGTTTGGAATGAACTTCCAGAGGAAGTGGTGGATGCAGGTGCAATGTTTAAAAGATGTTTAGATAAGCTCATGAATAAGAAATGTTTGGAGGGATATGGGCCAACCGCAGGCAGGTGGGACTACTTTAATTTGGGATTATGGTTGGCATGGACTGGTTGAACTGAAAGGTCTGTTTCCATGCTGTATGTCTCTTTAAGAGTCAAAAGACAAGATTATCCAGTAAGAGTTAGGTTCAGACACACATTTTCTGCCTTAAGAAAACTGGATAAACTGTCAAGGACATAAAATAAAGCAGCTATATGTGTAACTCTTCCCAATGCAGGGACACTGACGCCATGTGTTGTGTCCCTCATCTGGACTGCGATCACAGGTCAAGTTCAAAACTGGCTTCTACCAGATCGGTTTGCTCAACAGCAGGGCACTGATGTTCGTGTTGGTTGTATGTTTATGAAGCAGAATAGATGGCCAGAACGATAGACACAGTCAGCGTAAAGTGCTGAGCGATCAAGAATTGCACAAGGAAGATGGGGAGTGCATTCTCAAGAAAGAACCAAATGCAAAGCCACTCTCCAGTTTGTAAAAATGTTTTCTCTTTACAGTATTTTATCCTTTTTTTTTGCTTTGATGCACATCTGTCTGCCAGCCAGGGCTCTGATCTTTTAGTTCTATATCCTATAGGTTTTCGTATTGTTCTGATAAGGAAACTAGGCCACATCTAACCACAGTGTACCTTTTGCAGTGTTTCTGAGTATTTGATACTATCTGTTCCTGGAAGTCGCTTTAATTGATGAAGCAGTTTCTTTAAACCACAGTGTTCAGAGAAAATCGGCTACAATGCGATACTCCAATTAGATTGGCCAGTGATAATATTTAAAGGGGAAGCATGTTGGCCAATGTGTTGATCAACACAGCTCTTCATTGCGTGCCTCATGAACGGCAGGCACTTCCATCCAGAGGATAGCATAGAAGGAGGCCATTCAGTCCATCAAAACTCTGTTAGCCCTGTCAAAGAGCAATCCCAGTTTCCCTGAATATTTTCCCCATATCTCTGCAACTATTCTTAGCATGTATCTGGAAGGCTACTGTTGAACTGATTTCCACTACCTTGTCACGTAGCACATTCCAAATCTAATCGCTCATTGCCTCTGGTTATACAAGCAACATTCCTAAGCCTGCACTTGCTGGATATTGAATCTTCAGGCACAGAGGGCAGTTTATTTACTCCATCTGATTCCTTTTCGATGTATAATGCCATGGTACTGAATGCATTGGACCAATGCACCATAAGTAGTGAACTTTACAGACAAACATACCAGCCAGAAGCAGCAGCAAGCCATTTTGCCCCTCAAGCCTGCTCCACCAGTCAATATGATGACAGCTGATCTGATTACTCCACATTCATGCCTACCCCCGATAACGTTTCACCCACTTTCTTGTCAAGAATTTAATTGCCTTAAAAATATTCAAGGACTCTGCTTCCACTGCATTTGGAGTCCCAGAGACTCTCAAAGTTAGGTGAGGAAAAACATTTCTCTTCATCTCTGTATTAAATAGCAAACTCCTCCTTGGCCAACAGCGTACTTGTGTTTATTGCAAAGTAGCTTTCACAGCAAGACGAGAGCCAAGTACCAGTCTTAGTTATCAGATAATGTTTCGAGCACTGGGGAGGCAACTTGTATCAAAATGTAGACGGTGACAATAAATGCTAAAACACATTATAATGCTATACGTGTGTGTGACCAGAAATAATTTATTTTACCTGTACTGAAGAAAGATTAAGAAATGCATATAAACCAGCAGAGATCAGGGATTTTAGACTCTAAAACTTTCTCTCACCCTTTTCAATGTGTATCCTAACGAATTTTCTACTCCATATTTCTCCTGGCCCAGTGACAAGGTGACTTCCAGCAGCCTCACATGGCAGTCTCGGCCTGGCATGGCAGTCTCCCAGTGTGGCGGTCTTGTCCTGGCATGGAAGTCTTGTTCCTGTGTGGACGTCTCCTTCGGCATCAGCTTCCAGGTGTTCCAGTGGCCTGGCAGGCGATCCCGTCCAGGATAACATAAGAAACAGGAGCAGGAGTAGGCCATCTGGCCCCTCGAGCCTGCCCCGCCATTCAATAAGATCATGGCTGATCTTTTCGTGGACTCAGCTCCACTTACCCACCCGCTCTCAATAACCCTTAATTCCTTAACTGTTCAAAAGTCAATCTTTGCCTTAAAAACCTTCAACAAGGTAGCTTCAACTGCTTAAATAAAAACCGACAGAACTGCGCATGCTGTAAATCAGGAACAAAAACAGAAGTTGCTGGAAAAGCTCAGCAGGTCTGGCAGCATCTGTGAAGGAAAGAAACAGAGTTAACGTTTCGGTTCCAGCGACCCTTCCTCGGAACGGTTCTGAGGAAGGGTCACTGGACCCAAAACGTTAACTCTGTTTTTTCCTTCA
>NW_025977963.1:0-6717 GCF_021869965.1 Rhincodon typus | reverse complement strand
TTGGCTGCCTTATTGAGGGGATTCATGGATTGGTTATAGTGACAGTGATTGAAAGATTTACCAGAGTGTTTTCTGGGATGGTGGTACTGAGAGATGAAGGGAGACTGGATCAGTTCGGGCTGTATTCGTGGGAGTTTAAAAGAAGAACGGGCATCTGATGGAAGCCTATAAATTTAAAGAGGACTGGACAAGGTAGATGCAGTAAGGATGTCCTCACTGACTTCGGAGTCCAGAAATAGGGCTTAGAGTCAAGGAGGAAAAGGTGACCATTTAGGAAATGAGGAGAAATGTCTTCACCCATACAGAGGTCAGCCTGTGAAATTCTGTCTGGGAACTGTTGAGGTGAAACCATTGACTATTTTCAAAGGGAAATTGGATATGGTGCTTAGGACTAAAGAGAATGAAGACAGTGGGTAGAAACAGTGTGAGTTCAATGATCAGCCATGATCATGTTGAAAGGTGGAACAGGCTCGAAGTGCTCACTCCTATTCTTCTATGTTTCTATGAACCAAAGGAGACAAGATTGACTGGAATGACCCCAAGGGTGAGGACTTCAGAGTTTTTAAAATTCATTTGTGATATCTGAAGATCGATGGCTTTTCCAGCTTTATTGGCTGCCATTAGTTATCCCATGAGAAGGTGGTGTTCAGCTGCCTTCTTGATCCACTCCAGTCCTTGTGCTGACAGTTGACACACAATCATTAGAATCCATACAGTGTGGAAATAGGCCATTTGGCCCAACAAGTCCATGACGACTCCAAAAAGCATTCCACAAGACGGACCTCAACCACCGACACCCTATCCCTGTAACCCTGCACTTACCATGGATAATAGACATCACTACTCATCCCTGGACACAATGGGCAATTTAGCGTGGCCAATTCACCTAATCCACACATTTTTAGTCTGTAGGAGGAACCCGGAGCACCTGGTGGAAGCCCACAAAGACATGGGAAGGATGTGCATCCCCCCAAACACAGTCACCTGAGACTGAATTGAACCCAGATCTCTGGCGCTGTGAGGCAGCAGTGCTAACCACTGGCCACTCTGCCCGTAAGGACAATATTATTAGGAAGGGAGGTCCAGGGTTTTGACCCAGCGACAGTGAAGGAATGGTGACATATTCAAAGTTTGGAGGGGATCATGTAGGGAGTAGTATTCCCATGTATCTGCTACCCTTGTCCTTCTCGATGGAAGTAGTCACGTGTTTGGAAAGTGCTGTCTGAGGATTTTTGGTGGAATTTCTGCAGTGTACCTTGTAGACGGTACACACTGCTGCTCCTAAGTGTTGGTGGTGGAGGAAGTGAATGTTTGTGGATGTGGTGCCAATCAAGTGGGCTGCTTTGTCCTGAACAGTGTTGAGCTTCTTGTGTTGTTGGAGCTGCACCTCTCCACGCGAGTGGGGAATATTCCATCACACGCCTGACTTGTGTCTTAATGTGGAGAGATTCAGAAGCTCAGGTTGTCTTTAGCCTTCTGAATGATGAAAAGTCTGCCCAGTGACTACCTCTCCTGGAATTTGCCGGTCTGTTCAGTTGTTGAGGCATTTACAACCAAGTCCTTGGAGGTGAAACAGTTGTTGCCCTGTAAATTTGATGTTTCAGTTCCATATGCATTCATTATGTTGCTTCCTCTCCATGTCCTGCTCTGACAGGTGCAACAGTATCCCACAACATGAGCAGACGGTTGCTGCATCTTTCCTCGTCCTCTACCCCACCCAACAGAATTCTGACTGTATTAGCCTCATACGTAACTCCCCCAATTTGGATGGTTTTCTCAACGCACAATTATCCCTTAACCTCTTCCACTCCTCCTCCTCGCCAATCCCACGGGGAGTTGGTCACTTGACTAACAGATGCATTCTTTTTAACATTCAGCCAGTGAAGGAAACAGAAGATCAGCATTAACCTGGCCACACCCACCACACACACACTACCATGCTGGTACAGAGTGATGGTGAAGGAGCCATCTTTCAGAAAGAACCTTCTTCAAAAAGACCATGCCTGCCATCACGGGAACAGATAAATCTTGTGTATTATTTACAGAAGAGGGTATTTTTCTTCTGTATGTCCTGGGGGTGACATGTTTCTGTTAACTTGTGTTATAGTGACATTGAGTATCAAATGGTTGCCCCTCTCTGCTCTGGTGCTATTATTTAGGATATTTGAAGATTACAATTTTAGTTTGGCGACAGCATTTGTAATTTCTCTCAGATTTTCTTTCTCTCTTTCTCCCTATTGGTGTCTTCCTTCACAGTTGCATTCAATGTATTTCCAAGTCAGGATGGTGACTGGCTTGGAGGGGAACTTGAAGGTGGCATTTCTGACATGCTACCCTTGTTCTTCCAGACGGAAGTTGTCGTGGGTTTGTCTGAGAATCTTTAGTGAATCTCTGCAGAGCATCTTGTCGATAGCACACACTGCTGCTACTGACTGTCGGTGGTAGAGGTAGTGGATATTTGTGAATGTAGTGCCAGTCAAGCGTGCTCCTTTGTCCTGGATGGTTTAAAGCTTCTTGTGCTGTTGGGGCTGCACTTAACCAGACAAGTGGGGACTATTCCATCACACTCCTCACTTGTGCCTTGAAGATGGTGGACAGGCTTTGAGGAGTCAGCCGGAGAATTACTCCCAGTGGTATTTCCAGCTTCTGACTTGCTCTTGCACTGTGTTTATGTGGTGAGTGCAGCAAAGTTTCTGGTCAATGATGACCCTCATGATGTTGATCGTGGGGATTCAGTGATGGTAACACTGTAGAATGCCAAGGGGGAGTGGTTGGATTGTCTCTTAGTGTTGATGTTTGTATTGTGTGACACAAATGTTATTTGCACTTGTTGGCCCAAGCCATGTCTTGTTGCATTTGATCAAGGACAGCTTCAGTATCTGAGGAGGTGCGAATGGTTCTCAACATTGTGCAATCATCAGTGAACATCCCCTCATTGTAAAAGGTTCTGAATTGAGGGTATGCCACATAATTTGATATTCAGTACTAGGGTGGTGCCTCATTGTCAGAGGGTCAACATTGAGGCAGTGCCACATGCTAAAGGGGTTAGAATTGAAGGAGTGCCACTTGATTACAGGACCCGTGCTGAGGTATTGCAGCACTTACAGACGGTCGAACTGAGGGAATGCTTTATTGACAGAGGGTCAGTCTTGAGGTATTGAAGCACAGTCAGACGTTCAGTACTGAGGGCGCCCCTCATGGCCAGTGGGTTAATACTGAGTCAGTTCCTCAATGTAATGGGGTCAGGATTGAGGCAGTGAGAAATGATTAAAGGATCAGGACTAGCAATACAGGACTGTCAGTGATTCAGATCTGTAGGAGTCAGAGGGTCAATACGGAGGCAGTGCCTCATTGTGTAGGTGTTGGAATTGAGGGAGTGCCAACTGATTAGAGAGTGTTTCCAGAGGCATTGTGTCACGGTCAATGGGTTAGAACTGAGGGAGTGCCACATATTAAGAGGATTGGTAGTGAGGTATTTGCAGCAGTGTGGGAGTGCCTCGTTCTCAGAGGATATTACTGAGAAAGTGCTTTATTGTCAGTGTAACATGGAGTCATAGAATCGCAGATGTACAGTATGAATACAGACGCTTTGGTCCGACTCGTCCATACTGACCAGATAGATAATTAATTCACTTGATGGAAGTGTGCAGGGGACAATTTCCAAGTTATCAGATGCCATTAAACTTGAGAATTGTAAATTGTGAGAAGAATAGTGTGGAACTCTAAAAGTGCATTGAAAAGTTGATGGAGTGAGCAGATCGGTGGAATATGAGGTACAATGCGGAGAAGTATAAGGTGATGCACTTTGTCTTTCAAGTTTTTTTCCGACCAACGTAAAATAGGAGTATGGACGTGCACAGTTGAAATGATGGGGGCAGTACAGCTGGAGAGAGCAATAAATGAAGCATACAGCCTTTATTAATAGGGGTATAGAGTATACGAGTAAGAAGTTGACGATTTTGAACTTCTGCAAGGTAAGTTCAATTTCAGCTGGAGTATTGTGCACAGTTGTGGCCTGCACATTATAGGAAAAAGGCAAATGCATTGATGTGCTGTTTATTACTGGAATGGTTCCAGGTAGGAAAAGCTACAGGTACAAGAATATATTGAAGAGTTGGGGACTGTTCTCTCTCAATAGCAGGCTGAGAGGAGATGGAATTGAGGATTTTTGAAATCGTGAGAGAGTTAAACAGAGTAGATCGGGAGAAGATGTCCCTGCTCGTAGAGTAGCTTTATCACAGAGTGTGTAGTTAGGTTATGGCGTGCACTGCAGTAAATGTGATGAATGAGGTGCAATGGAGACGTACAGAGGGAATTGGATGAAAATGGTGTGCAGGTGATAGGCGGAAAAAGGTTTTGCATGAGATGATAGAGACAAGTCAGTATGATGGGCCAAATGGCCTCTTTCCCCTTCTGTAATTTTGCGATTTGGTGTATCCAAAAATTACCTGAAATTTATTACAAACACCAATAAAACAACACTGTTGCGACTTAACCATCTTTCAAAGGATTACTTTGATTTCAAAATGGTTTTATGGACTCTCCGAAGACAGATAACATCGGCTTTAAAATGACACAGACGCTGAGGGTCAATACTGAATCAATACCTCATTGTAACAGGGTTCGAATTGAGGATGTGCCTCTTGATTGGACAGCCAGTACTGAGATTTTGCAGGTCTATCACAGTGTAAATATTGAATGAATGCCTCATTGTCAGAGCGTCAGAACTGTGGGAGTGCATTATTGTCAGAGGGTCAGTACTGAGGCAGTGCCTCATTGTGCAGATGTCAGAATTGAAGCAGTGTCACATGATGGGAGGGTCAGTCCTGAGGTATTACAGCACTGTCAGTGATTTGGAACTGTGGGAATGCTTCCTTATCATATGGTCAGTACTGAGCAGGTGCCTTAATATCATATGTTCAGTCCCGATAGAATGCCTCAACATTGGGAGTCATTACTGAGTCAGTGCCTGTTTGTCAAAGGTACAGTACAGAGGGTGTGCATCATTGTCAGAGGTTCAATTCAGAGGCAGTACCTGACTGTAAGGGGGTCAGATCGGAGTGTGCCACATGTTTAGATGCTCAGTTCTGTGGTAGTGCAGCACTCTAAGTGGGTCAGTTCTGAGGCATTGCCTCATTGCCAGAGGATCATTACTGAGGAACTGTCTCATTTGAAGAGGGTAAGAATTGAAGGGGTCTCACACGTTTAGATTATCAGTACGGAGGTATTGCAGATCTATCAGAAGGTGAGTCCTGAGGGACTGCTTCGTTGTCAGCAGGTCAGTTTGGAGGAAGTGCTTCACTGTCAGAACATTGGTACTGAGCGAGTACCTCATTGTGAGAGTCAGAATCAAGCGAGTGCTCACATTTTAGACAGTCAGTGCATGTAGTCAGCACTGTCAGTGGGTGAGTACGAAGGGTTCATTCTGAAGCAGTGCCTCAATGTTATGGGATCAGAATGAATGGAGGGCCACATGATTAGCGGTTTAGTCCAAAGGAACGGAAGCACTGTTCGATCTCATTGCCGTGATATGGAGGTGTCGATGTTGGACTGAAGGAGGAGTGAGGCTCCAAACGCTTGTGTTTTCAAATATACGTGTTGGACTGTAACCTGGTGTCGTATGACTTCAGACCTCGTTGACATGGCGTCAGAACTGTGGGAGTACATTATAGTCATTGGGTCAGTCCTGAGGGAGTGCCTCATTGTCAGAACGTCAATGTTGTGCCAGTGCCTCATTGAAACGGGGGTCAGGATTTACGTTGTGCCTCACGATTACAGAGTCAGTACTGAGGAACTGCAGCTCTGTCATAAGATCAGTTCTGAGGTAGGACTGGAATGTCAGTCCAGAGCCTCACTGTTCTCTATGTCCCTGGCTCTGTCTCAGCCTCAGTACTGACCCTCTGATAATTATGCACTCCCACTGATCTTACCCTCCAACAGTGCTGAAATGCCACAGTACTGATCCTCTCATCAGAATCATAGAATCCCCACAGTGTAAAACAGGCCATTAAGCCCAAGTCCACACTGACCCTCCTAAGCGCATCTGACCCATGCCCTTAACCTATCCCTGTAACCCTGCATTTCCCGTCTGAGAATAAGGATCTCCGTTTTTATTCTCACGTGATTCCCTCCCTCAGAATGGACTCTTTGACAATGAAGCACACCCTTAGGAATTAATCACTGATAAGACACTATCTCAGTGTTGGCCTCTGATCATGAGGCCCTCGCTCAGTCCTGGCACCCTGACAATTCTGATCCCATTACAAAGAGGCACTGCCTCACCAATGACCCTCTGACAAAGGAGCGGTGTGCCAGAACTGAGCATCTGACAAGGACGCATCGCTCAGTCTGTCCCTCTCTCACTGCTGTAGAAGTGATCTTTTGTTAATGAGGTACTGCCTGGGTTCTAACCCTGACAGAGCTGAAATACCTCAGTACTTACCGTCAGTCTGTGGCAAACCCTCCATTTTGACACCATTACACTGAAGCACAGCCTCAGTGCTGACCCACTGACAAAGAGACTCTGTCTCAGAACTGACCAGCTGACAGTATGCCGGTACCCTCAGTACTGACACAATAATAATGAAGCCCTCCCTCAGGACTGACCCTCTAAATGTGAAGTCGCCCTCAATTCTGACGCCCTTACAATGAGGCACTGCTGCAGTTCTGACCCCTGCACAATTAGGAACTGGCTATGTCTGACAGTAATGCACTCCT
>NW_025977962.1:0-6717 GCF_021869965.1 Rhincodon typus | reverse complement strand
CTAGGTCCGAAACGTCAGCCTTTCTGCTCCTATGATGCTGCTTGGCCTGCTGTGTTCATCCAGCTCTACACCTTGTTATCTCAGATTCTCCAGCATCTGCAGTTCCTACTATCTCTGAAGCATTTAATTGTTTACTAGTTTCAAAATTAAAGTCCATACATTACCCATTAACAATGGCTTTGTGCTCTTAAATGGCAGCTCTAACTTTCTGCAGTATCTTTACTTCATTTTTACAACGTAAATACAACAGTTCATTGACGTTCATAGGGAGATTAATGGCTAGATCTGCTTTGTGAGGAGCTTCACAAGTTAGCAAATTACAGCTGACAGCAAGGATTGAATCTTCATCTCATAATGTTGAGCAAACTGGATGACTAACTGGAAAGCATTCAGGGCAGCATTTTAAAATTTCTCCTTCAGTTCCTATCGTGCACTGTTTTAGCCAGGTTGGAAAATGTTGGGGGTTGCTACGTAATGCTCACTTCATGTTTGCTGCTTAAGTGCATTCTACAAATTCCCTTGTCTCTGCAACGTTTGTTTATGTGGGTTCCCAAAGTTTGTGGGAACGATATCAAGTAAGTCAGTTTGTGTACCCAGGAGGAAACCTGCTGTGCAGTCGTGGATCTTTTGACAGATAAGTTGAAAATCTCTTTTCAGTTTGATTTATTGTAATCACATGTACCTATGTACAGTGAAAAGCTTTGTTTTGCGAGCAGTACAGGCAGATCATAGCAACAAAGACATACAGAACATAGGGTGCTTAGACTGAGGCATACAAGGCTACAGCTGCACAGGAGGTGCACAAAGCAAGATCAACATTATTTAAAGTTAGAGAGGTCCATTCAGCAGTCTAATAACAACAGGGAAGAAGCTGTACTTGAACCTGTTGGTGCGTGTGTTCAAGTTTCTGTATCTTCTGCCTGACGGAAGAGGTTGAAAGAGAGCATTACAGGGATTGGACGGGTCTTTGATGATGTTGGCAGCTTTTCCACAGCAATGAAAAGTGTAAATGGAGTCCATGGATGGGAGGTTGGCTTCTGTGCTGGTGCAACTTTCTGTAGTTTCTTACTATCCTGTGCAGGACAGTTGCTGTACCAAGCTGTTACGCATCCAGATGGAATGCTTTCTATGGTGCACCTGTAAAAATTAATGAGGGTCTTTATGGACATGCTGAATTTCCTAAGCTGCCTGAGGAAAAAGAAGCGTTGTTATGCCTTCTTGACCATCGTATCTACATGGGTGGTCCAGGACAGATTGTCGGATATTGTTACTCCTAGGAACGTGACACTCTCGACCCTCTCTACCTCAATTCCGTTGATGGGGATAAGGGCGTGTCCTGTTCCTTTCTTTCTGAAGTCAATGACCTGTTCTTTTGTTTTGCAGACATTGAGTCAAGATTGTTATCATTGCACCATGATACCAAGCACTCTATCTCCTTCCTGTAATCTGACTCATCATTGTTTGATATCCGTCCTACCACGGTGGTGTCGTCAACAAACTTCATTATGTCATAACATAATGATATAAAATGATTATGTATGAAATTTTTGATGCTCTATTTCAATATAGTGATTGATCATATAGTTTCTGTCCTTAAAAAGGTAAGCGACCATTAAATTTGCCAGTACTGTGTAAGGTATGAATATATGTAGGAGGCCAGTAGGTTTGATTTTGGCATTGATTTGATGTCTTGACATCTGGTATGCCTTTGAAGCACTCTTCCAACATTCAACAGTTTATGAATCAATGAGGCATGTAGTAACACTGGTGCATCTTTGAAATGCCCGTGAAATAAAAAATAATCAGGAATTTAACATTACTTTTGGGAAAAAACCTCTTACTTCTCATAAAACTGTGAATCAAATGCAGCCAATGAAAGTCTCACAGAAGAAATCATAAAACTTTTCCAGATAATAACACAAGCATTGAACATCTCTCAACTACCTGAAGTTAAATTCAACTCCAAAAAAAAGTAAATAAACACTGTTTCTCTCACCAAACTTTCAACAGCCATGTTAGATGGTGCAG
Source organism: Rhincodon typus (assembly GCF_021869965.1). Lineage (NCBI taxonomy): Eukaryota > Metazoa > Chordata > Chondrichthyes > Orectolobiformes > Rhincodontidae > Rhincodon > Rhincodon typus. The sequence goes on along the minus strand of NW_025977962.1, from coordinate 4,689 downwards.
AATCCTGCTGCCACACTGGCTGATTTGTAGTGATTGCACCATTGGGCAGATTGGAATTTCTAGCCCTAATTTTAACCCAGCTCCCTGTAAAGGCATAACTCCACTCTCTCATTTCTCTGCTTCCAACACATCTGTTCTGATGATACTACCTTCCATAGTGGCAATTTTGAAATACCTTCTTTTTCCATCACTGGATTCTCCTTCACTGTACTTGAATGAACTCTAAGGATATTCATATCATTCCCTACAATTTTTCCTTCAACCCTTCTACAACAGTCTGTCTCAAAATATTGATCATGGCTTCCAGTCATCACCTGCCATCACCAGCTTCCATTTTCCTCTGATATTCTCTGTCAAGCACCAGCATAACACCACCACAAAACATACCTTCCCCTTTTCTTTCAGGACTCCAAAGGCTATTTAGTGGAGGCATCAGACTCTGCATAGTGACAGAAAAGCAATCCCTGAAGGGCTATGTTTAAAATTAGTACATTTAGCTCCTTCAGGAATTGAATTCTTTTAATTCTTCAGTTTGAGATTCCCAGGAAGGCTAATTTTGGATGTTTTTGTCTCAGCCATTGGATCAGGATCGAAATTATGTCCCTCTAACATGTCACGGTAAGAGGGAGAGGTGAATTAAATTATTTTTATTATACTTTTCTTCTGTCCATAGCACAGTTCATAGAGTCATAGAGTCCTACAGAATGCGGACAGGCCCTTCGGCCCAAACTGGTCCACGCTGACCAAAATGTCCATCCACGCTAACGCCATTTCCCTGCACTTGGCTCATATCCTTCTAAACCTTTCCTATCCATGTATTCATCCAAATGCCTTTTAAATGTTGTTGATGTACCCGCCTCAACCACTTCCACTGACAGCTTATTCCATATGCATACCGCCCTCTGTGTAAAGAAGTCGTTCCTCTTTCCACTCTTACCTTAAACTGATGCCCTTTAATCCTCGATTCCTAAATCCTGAGAAAAACTGAGTGCATTCACCCTATCCATGCCTCTCATAATTTTATACGCTTCTATAAGATCTCCCTCAGTCTTCTACACTTTAAAGAAAAATGTCCTAGCTTGTCCGACCTCTCCCTATAATTCAGTCCTGGCAACATTCTTATAAATTTCTTCTGCACTCTTTCCAGTTTAATAATATCCTTCCAAGAGCAAAGTGACCAAAACTGAACACAATATTCCAAGTGCGCCCTCACCAACGACCTGTACAATTGCAACATAACTTCCCAACTTCTTTCTCAGTGCCCTGACTGATGAAGGCCAGTATGTCAAAAGCATTCTTCTCTGTCCTGTCTACCTGTGACTCCACTTGCAGAGAACTGTGCACCTGAACTCCAAGGTCCCTTTGTTCCACCACACTCCTTAAGGCCCTACCATTCACCGTTAAACTCCTACCTTCATTTGACTTTGCAAATTGCAACACCTCACATTTATCTGTATCAAACTCCATTTGCCATTTCTCAGCCCACTTCCCCAGCTGATCAGGATTCTGCTGTAATTTCTGATAACCTTCCTCACTGTCCACGATACTGCCTATTTTAGTGTCATCCGCAAACTTACTAATCATTGCCTTGTACATTCTTATCCAGATCATTGATATAGATAATAAACAGCAGTGGGCTCAGCACCGACCTCTGAGGCACACCATGAGTCACAGGCCTCCAGTCTGACAAGCATCCTTCCATTTTACTCTCTGCTTCCTACCATCAAGCCAATTGTGTACCCAATTTGCCAACTCTCTGTGGATTCCATGCGATCTAACCTTCCAGAGCAGCCTACCATGTGGAATCTTATCAAAAGCCTGACTGGAAACCATATAGAGTATGCCTACTGCCCTGCCCTCATCAACCTTCCTGGTCACTTCATGAAAGAACTATAACAAATTTGTGAGGCATGATCTCCCACACACAAAGCCATGCTGACTACTCCTAATCAAACCCTGTGTTTTCAAATGCATCTATATCTTATCCCTCAGAATCTTCTCAAGTAACTTACCTGCACAGATGTTAAGCTTACTGGTCTATAATTCCAGGTTTTTCTTTGCAGTTCTTGTATAAGGGCACAACATTCGCTACCCTCCAGTCTTCCAAGACCTCACCCGTGGCTAACGATGATGCAAACACATCAGCCAGGGCCCCCGCAATTTTTTTCCAAGCATCTTGCAAGGTTCTTGGATATATCTGATCAGGACCAGGAGATTTATCCACCTTCATACATTCTAATACTTCCAATACCTCCTCTACTGTGATATGGACTGTCCCCAAGATATCGCCTCTAACTTCCCCAAGTTCCCAAGTCTTCGTGATTCTCTCCACAGTAAACACAGAAGAGAAATATTCATTGAGGACCTCGCTCATCTCATGCGGTTCCACTTTGGTCCTTGATGGGTCCTATTCTGTCTCTCTAGTTATTCTTTTTCCTTTAGTATACTTAAAGTAACTTTCTGGGTTCACCCTAATCTTCTCAGCCAAAGCTATCTCATGCCCCCTTTTCGCCCTCCTGATTTACTTCTTCAGTAAACTCCTGCACCCTTTATATATCTTCAGGGATTCCCTTGATCCCACCTGTCTGTTCCTGAGCCATGCCTCCTATTTTCTGGTCAAAGCCCCAGTATCTCTTGTCATCCAGGGTTCTCTACTCCTGCCAACCTTGCCCTTTACCCCCACAGGAACATATAGACCTGGAATTCTAGCTATCACACTTTTAAAGGCCTCCCATTTGCCAGAGGTGCCTTTGCCTGCAAACAAACTACTTCAATCAACCCCTGCAAGCTCCTGTCTAATTCCATCAAGTTCACCTCTTCCCAATTTAGAACTTGAATCTGAACCAGTTTTGTCCTTCTGCATAACTATTTTAAAATTAATAGAACGATGGTCTCTGGTCCCAAAGTGCTCTCCCACTGTCACCTCAGTCACCTGTCCTGCCCTATTTTCCAAGTCAAGTTTTTGCCCCTTCCCAAGTAGGACCCTCAATATGCTGCTTGAGGAAACTTTGCTGAACATATTTAACAAATTCCACTCCATCTAAGCCCTAAACACTATGGCAGTCCCAGTCTATGTACGGAAAATTAAAATCCCCCACTATGACAGCCCTATTTCTCCTGCAACTTTCGACAATCTCCCTGCATATTTGTTCCTCTAATTCCTGTTGACTATTTGGGGGCCTATAGTACAACCCCAATAACGTCACCATTGCCTTCTCATTTCTTAGCTCCACCCAAAAAGCCTCACTGGATGATCCCTCATTTATTTTGTCTCTGACTACTGCTGTGATACTCCCATTAATCAAAAATGCAACTCCCCCTCCCATCTTTCCTCCACGTCTTTTCCACCTAATGCACCTGTACACTGGCACATTGAGCCACCAGTCCTGTCCCTCCCTTAGCCATGTTTCTGTAGTGGCTATAATATCCCAGCCTCACGTACCTATCCATGCCCTGAATTCATCAGCCTTACCTGTCAGCCATCTTGCATTGAAATAGATGCAATTTTATCCAATAGGCATCCCTTGCTGTCTGTCCAAATCCAGCCTGACCTGTCTCTTCAGGTGTTTTTAAAAATTTCTTTTCTTATATTCTTTTCCCTTACAAATGTATTGGTGCGTTTCCCCAAATCCTATTTGTGAAATCTAATTTAAATTGACCTGCAGCAAGTTCTTGAGGGTTAAAACAAAGTAAAATTTATTACTACATTCAAAAATCCAGAGGAATGGTTCACAACACACAATCATGCATACACAGATCTAAGAAAGAAAGGAAATGAGGAAGGAATGGAGGCAAGCTACAAATTACAAATTACTGAAAGTCAAACATATCAAAATTCATTTACATAAATTGGAAAGTCCACCAAGCAAACGTTTGATAAAGGTTCTTTCAACTGGCTATATACGTAAGTCCCTTCTACAGGAACTAAGACACCGTGGAATCATTGGTGAAGATACAACAGTTGTAAGCTATGAATTAATTCTGTTTGCAGGCAAAATACAAGATTCTTGCCACACGTATTAAAATCATGTTGGTATTAGCTAATCCATGAGCTGCTTACTCTTCTGGTGTTATAAACGCACTAACAAAATATGTCAAGAACTGTATAATTAAAGGCAATTAAAAAGCAGCTTCATTCAAGTTTCAGTTCTAACCTGGGGCTTCTGCTTTAGCCACTTAACTAACAAGGCAGGTTTTGATGTCTTGGCTCCCACCTATTATGTATTGTGGCAAGTAATTAATCGTCAGCAACAATTTTAACAATAATGGCTTTTGGTGATTTCCTTTGTACAAAACTTATTGAGATGGACGACCAATCTACTATCCGTTCGTGTTGGCTTGGGTGGAATGTTTGTAAGGAATGGAATTTGTCCCCTGGTTACTGCTAATCAGAACTTTGCAAAATTGTGGACTGCTGGCATCATGTAATCAATGGCATTCATGTTATCAGTCCAACAAAGTCCCTCTCTCCACATTCATCACCTTGAAGGAGAACAGTTCCTCTCTCAATTTCACTCACATTGATTAGTCTTTAATCACTTGATTAAAATTCTGATCTGCAAGCACAAGATTGCTTGTTAAAATGGCCTTCAGATTTTCCAAAGAAGTCTGGCATACCTTAGTCCATGAGATACCAAGGTGTGGAGCTGGATGAACACAGCAGGCCAAGCAGCATCAGAGGAGCAGGAA
>NW_025977961.1:0-6717 GCF_021869965.1 Rhincodon typus | reverse complement strand
CCCATACAGATGGCCTAAAGGCCCTCCGCTTCTTCCTGTCCCGCAGGCCCGACCAGTCCCCCTCCACTGACACCCTCATCCACTTAGCCGAACTCGTCCTCACCCTCAACAACTTCTCTTTCAATTCCTCCAACTTTCAACAGACAAAGGGGGTGGCCATGGGTACCAGAATGGGCCCAAGCTATGCCTGCCTCTTTGTAGGTTACATGGAACAATCCCTCTTCCGGAGCTGCACTGGCCCTAAACCCCACCTCTTCCTCCGTTGCATTGATGACTGTATCGGCCCCGCCTCGTGCTCCCACGAGGAGCTCGAGCAGTTCATCCACTTCACGAACACCTTCCACCCCAACCTTAAGTTCACCTGGACCATCTCTAATACCTCTCTCTCCTTCCTGGACCTCTCTGTTTCCATTTCTGGCAACCACCTAGAAACTGATATCCATTTCAAACCCACCGACTCCCACAGCTACCGAGAATAAACCTCCTCCCACCCACCTTCCCGCAAAAATGCCATCCCCCATTCCCAGGATGAGGCATTCCACTCCCGGACATCTCAGATGTCCTCGTTTTTCAAGGACTGCAACTTGCCCCACTCAATGGTCGAGAGCGCCCTCGAACGTGTCTCCCACATTTTCCGCAACTCATCCCTCAAAACCCTTCCCCGCAATAACAACCAAATCAGAATCCCCCTCGTCCTCACGCACCAGCCCACCAACCTCCTGATTCAACGCATCATCCTCCGACACTTCCGCCATCTGCAATCCGACCCCACCACCGAAGACATTTTTCCCTCCCCACCCTTATCTGCTTTCCGGAGGGACCACTCTGTCCGTGACTCCCTTGTCCGCTCCACATTCCCTTCCAGCCCCGCCACACCCGGTACTTTTCCGTGCAACCGCAGGAAGTGCTACACCTGCCCCTGCACCTCCCCCCTCACTCCCATCCCAGCCCCCAAGAAGACTTTCCACATCAAGCAGATGTTCACCTGCACATTTGCTAATGTGGTATACTGCATCCGCTTTTCCCGTTGTGGCCGCCTCCACATCGGGGAAACCAAACGGAGGCTTGGGGACCGCTTTGAAGAACACCGACGCTCGGTTTGCGCTAAACAACTGCACCTCCCAGTCGCAAACCATTTCAACTCCACCTCCCATTCCTCAGACAACATGTCCATGCTGGTCCTCCTGCAGTGCCACAACGATGCCACCCGAAGTTTGCTGGAACAGAAACTCATATTCCGCTTGGGAACCCTGCAGCCCAATGGTATCAATGTGGATTTCACAAGCTTCAAAATCTCCCCTCCCCCTACCGCATCCCAAAACCAGCCCAGCTCGTCCCCGCCTCCCTAACCTGTCCTTCCTCCCACTTTTCCCCTCCTCCCACCTCAAGCGCCACCCCCATTTCCCACCTACTAATCTCATCCCGCCCCCTTTACCTGTTCGTCCTCCCTGGACTGACCTATCTCCTCCCTAACTCCACACCTACACTCACTTTTTCTGTCTCCATCCTTACATTACAGGTAACGTATTGGCATGGATAGAAGATGATTGACGAGTAGCAAATAAAGAGTAGGGGTTCGTGGGTGTTTTTCTGGTTGTAAGTCAGTGGCTCGTGGTGTGCCTCAGGGATCAGTGTTCGGACTGCAATTGTTTACAGTTTACATAGATGATTTGGATTTGGGAACTCAGTGTGGTGTGTCAAAATTTGCACATGACACTGAGACGAGCGGATGAGCAAAGTGTGCAGAAGACACTGAAAGTCTTTTGAGGGTTATATCGTCGAAGTGATTGGGCAAAGATGGAGTACAATGTCGATAAATGTGAGGTCATCCATTTTGGCAGGAATAACAAAAAAAAGGACTATGGTTTAAATGGTAAAAAAATTGCAACATGCTGCTGTGCAGATGGATTTGTGTGTCCTTGTGCATGAATCGCTAAAAGTCGTGTTGTAGGTGCAGCAAGTAATTAAAAAGGCAAATAGAATTTTGTCTGTCATTGCTCGAGGGATGGAGTTTAAAAACAGCGGCGTAATGCTGCACCTGTATAGGGTCCTGGTGAGGCCGCACCTGGAGTACTGCGTGCAGTTTTGGTCTCCTTACTTGAGAAGAGATACACTCGCACTGGACGGGGTGCAGACGAGATTCACTCGATTGATTCTAGAGTTGAGAGTGTTGGATTATGAGGAGAGACTGAGTAGGCTGGGATTAAACTCATTAGAATTCAGAAGAATGAGGGGGGATCTTATAGAAACATACAAGATTATGAAGGGAATAGATAAGGTGGAGGCAGGGAGGTTGTTTCCACGAGCAGGTGAAACTGGGACGAGCGGACATAGCCTCAAAATAAAGGAATCAAATGTAGGACTGAGGACAGGAGGAACTTCTTCACCCAAAGGGTTGTGAATCTGTGGAATTCCCTGCTCAGTGAAGCGGTTGAAGCTACCTCGCTGAATGTTTTTAAGGCAGGACTGGATAACTTTATGAACTGTAAAGGAATTAAGGTTTACGGCGAGCGGGCGGGTAAGTGGAGCTGATTCTCAAAAAGATCAGCCATGATCTTATTGAATAGCGGGTCAGGCTCGAGGGGCCAGAGGGCCTACTCCTGCTCTTAGTTCTTATGTTCTTATGTTATAATATTATAGTGCCTCACAAAAACCATAGAAAAGGATATTTTAAGGTGATTGACACTGCATTACTGAAGACGCGCTCGCGAGAGGTTCTGAGGAAGGATCACCTGACCCGAAATGTTAACTCTGTTTTTTCCCTCACAGATGCTGCCAGACTTATTGAGCTTTTCCAGCAACTTTGTATTTTTTCCTGATTTGCAGCATCCGCAGTTGTTCCGGTTTTTACTGTGTGTTTTGGTGTTATTTACAGGGGGCTCTTTATTTATAGCTCGCTCTGTCTTTGAGGGTTTATTTGTAATGGGCCCTGTTTTATGGATAATTTACAGGTCGGTTCGATGCTGGGGTGTATTGACAGGTGCTCTGTGTTTTCGACTTTATTTAGACGGAGTCCGGTGTTTTAAATTTTACTTCCTGGGGCATCTGTTTTCGAGGTCATTTAAAGGGGTCTGTGTGTTTGAGGGTACAATTACAGGGGGTCCTGTTTTAGTGATTATTTGAATTAAGCTCCTTGTTTTACTGGTTATTGAAAGGGGTGTCTGTCTGAGGGCTTGTTTACAGGCGTCTCTGAGCTTTTATTTACTGGAGGCACAGTTTTAGGGAGGATTTGCAGGTTGTACTGTGTTTCAGGGTTTATTTACAAGGATCTCTATATTTTGACATGTAATTTACATGGGGCTTTGTCTTTTATTGTTTCTTACTGGGGGCTCTGTTCTACATTTTAATTCCTGAGGAACCTTTCTTAGGTTATATGTAAAGGGGTCTCTGTGCTTGAGAGTGTCGTTACAGGTGGCTCTGTTTTTATCATTTGTTTAAATGAGGCTCTGCGTCGGAGATTATTTACAGAAAGCTTTGTGTTTCAGGCTTCGTTGCATATAAACCCTAAAACACAGACATCCCTGTAAATGAAGCTGTGTGTTTTAGGGTTTATTTATATGGAGTTATGTGCCGGGGAGCTCTATGGTTTACATTTTACTTCGTGAGGGACCTTTCTTCGGATTTATTTAAAGGGTCTCTGTGCTTGACAGTGCATTGACAGGGGCCTTTTTTTTTACCGTTTGTTTAAATGAGACTCTGCGTCGGAGATTATTTCCAGGAGGCATTGTGTTTCAGGGTTCATTTACAAGGATGTCTGTGCTTTTGGGTGTACATACACAATGCTGTGTGTTTTTGGGATTATTTATAGTGAGCTCCGTGTTTTACAGGTTATTGAAAGGAGTCTCTGCTTTAGGGTTAATTGCAGGAGGCTGTTTATTTCTCGGTCGCTTTGTCTTTTTAGGGTTATTTGTAAAGGGCCCTGTCTTACGGATAATTTACAGGTGGGCTAAGTGTTGGGGTTTAATTAAAGGATTTCAGTGTTTTCGGATTTACTTTGAAGGAGCCCTGTGTTTTACCTTACGCTTCCTGGGCAATGTGTGTTCGAGTTCATTTAAAGGGCTCTGTGTATTTGAGCGTATAATTACAGGGGGCTCTGTTGTTGAAGTTTGTTTAAATAGGACTCTGTGTTTTAGGGGTTACTTACAGTGAGGTCTGCGTTTTCCGGTTATTGAAAGGGGTCTCTGTGTTTGAGGGTCTCTGTGCAGTCGGCTCCGTGTTTGAGGGCTCGGAGTACGGCTGAAGCTGGGTTCGGTTTGGGCCTGAGGCTATGGTTCGTGTAGGATGAGTCTAACGTTAGCCTGAGGGTTATGATTTGGGTTAGGCTTTGGGCTGAAGTTAGGCTTCGGGCTTACACGAAGGTTAGCGTTCGGCTGAATCTAGGGTTAAGGTTAGGGATATTTCTGAGAGTAGGGAAAAAGAAAGCAGCTTCGCATACCGAGAGCCGGAGGGAGAGCAACTGCGTATTCTACAGGAGACTCGGGATGTATTGTAAACTTCACAGGTCAAATATTATTACAGATTCATGTGATCCCAGTGCCAGGAGGCACTGCCACAGAACTGACCCGCTAACAATGAGGAATTTGCCTGGTCCAGGCAAGTATTGAAGCACTGTCAGAGGGACAGAACTGCTGGAGAGCATTATAATCAGAGAGTCAGTTCTGAGGGAGCGCCTCATTGTAAGAGAGTCAGAACTAAGGAAGTGCCTCACATTTGTAGTTCTCTAATGAGGTAATGCAGCAGTACCAGAGGGTCAGAACTGTTGGGGTGCATTATTGTAAGACGGTCAATCCTGAGGTAGTGTCTTATTCTCAAGGGGTTAGACTTATGGGAGTGCCACACGATTGCAGCACTGTGACAATGTCATACTGAGGCAATCCCTCATTGTCAGATAGTCAGCTCTGTCAGAGCTTCAGTACTGAAGCAGTGCCTCATTGTGAAATGGTCCGCACTGAGGTATTGCAGCAGTGTCAGTGGGTCAGAACTGTGGGAATGTATCTGTCATAGGGTCAAGACTGAGGCTGAGCCTTATTCTAAATTCTTATTGGGGGAGTGCTACATAACTAAATTACATAACTTTTGAAAATGAGGCATCGGCTGAATGTGATCCTCTGACAATTGTGCACTCCTTCAGTACTGATACTACAACATAGAGGGACAGCCTCAAGCGGACTCTCTGACAATGAGGCATTCTCTCAGGCCAATAATCTTTAATTGTAAACTAATCTGTAATACTATTTGACCTGTTAAGTTTACAATACATCGCGAGTCTCCTCTCGAATACGCAGTTGCTCTTCCTCTGGTTCTGTCTCTGGGTAGGAGAAGCTGCTTTCTTTCTCCCTGCCCCAAAAAATAACCTTCCCCCAAACCTTAACCCGAGATTCAGCCCGACCGCTAACACTTGCGTAAGCTCTGAGCCGAACCTCAGGCCAAACCCTAATCCGAACCTTCGCCTCAGGCCTAACACAAACCATTACCATCAGCTCCAGCGCTGACCCGAACCTCACCTCTAACACCAGCCTCAGGCCTGCACAAAAGCCCTCAAAAACCGAGCCCCCTGTAAATATACCCTCTGAAACCCATTTCAATAACCCCTAAAACACAGAGCCCCATTTAAACTAATATTAAAAACAAAGTCCCCTGTAATTATACAATCAAATACACGGACCCCTTTAAACACACATCACCCAGGAAGTAGAAGGTAAAACAAAGGGCTCCTTCTAAATAAATTCGAAAACACTGAGCACCTGTAATTACAGCACACACTCAGCCCACCTGTAAATTATCCATAAGACAGGGCCCCTTCCAAATAAACTTTGAAAAGATAGACGTACCGATAAATAACAGTCCCCGATAAATAAACCCGAAGACAGAGACGCCTTTCATAACCTGTAAAATATGGATCACTGTAAATAATCCCTAAAACACAGAGTATCGTGTACAGATACCCTAAAACACATACATCCCTGTAAAAGAACTCTGAAACACACAGCCTGTATATTCTCCGATGCAGAGTCTCATTTGAAAAAATACTAAAAACAGAGCCCCCTGTAAATACACCATTAAAAACAGAGACACGTTTATATATAACCGAAGAAAGGTCCTTCAGGAAATAAAGTGTAAAAGACACAGCCCCCAGTAATAAAACATAAAAGAATGAGTCCCCTCTAAGTAAAATGTAAAATGGAGAGCTCCCAGTAAGTAAACCCTGAAACAGTCCCGCCTGCAAATCCTCCCTAAAACTAAGCCTCCTGCAATTAAACTCTCAGAGGCGAACCTAAAACACAGAGCCTCCAACTAATAAAGCCTAAAACACAAGCCCACTGTAAATCAACACGAAATAAGACAGCCCCCAGTACAGCACGGCGAATTGCTCGGATGGAGATATTGCAACATAGTCTGAGGCAATGCCTTTTTGACAAAGAGTCAATAATGGGGAGGTGTAGTGTCGTCTGATGGTCATTGTTGAGGTAGAGCCTCATTGTACGAGGGTCAGGACTGAGGGAGCGCCTCATTGTACCAGGGTCAGGAGTGAGGGAGTGCCTCATTGTCAGCGGGACCGGACTGGGGGATCGCCTCATTGTCAGCGGGTCATGACTGAGGGACCGCCTCATTGTACCAGGGTCAGGAGTGAGGGAGCGCCTCATTGTCAGCGGGTCAGGACTGAGGGAGAGCCTCATTGTCAGCGGGTCAGGACTGAGGGAGCGCCTCATTGTCAGC
>NW_025977960.1:0-6718 GCF_021869965.1 Rhincodon typus | reverse complement strand
CCACACTGTGTTGCCACTGACTCCAGCATCTGCAGTTCTTGCTATCTCCCACTATTAAATAGTGGTTCCTTTTTTATCCCCCTAATAAAACAGGATCTCTTTTCCAGAAAATGTTTTCTGAAACATGTTACTGGAAGTCTGAAAAGAAATCCAATTTTATGACGGGAATAAAAAAGGAAACACAGTATTGTAGTGGTTATTTTTGTCGACTAATCACATCAAGGTCGCAGATTTATATCACACCCTGGCAATTTGTGAATGTTAAGTCAGGGGTGGCCAAATTTTTATGGACTTGGTTTTTTCCTTAGAGCATGGAATCAGGGCCTTCAGCCCAACATGTCTATGCTGTCCAATTTTCACAATTAATCCAGTCTCATTTGTCCGCATTTGGTCCATATCCCTCCATACCTATCCCATCTATGTACTTGTCCAAATGTTTCTTAAATGATGAAATTGTACTCACTTCCACCACTAACTCTGACAGCCCATTCCAAACATTCACCATCCTGTGTGAAAAAACTGCCCCTCTCACCTTAAACCTATACCCTCTAGTTTTAGACTCCCATACTAGATATCTGTTGGCTATCTACCTTATCTATGCCTCTTGCAATTTTTACAGACCTCTATAAGGTCACCCCTCAGTATCCTACGCTCCAGGGAGAAAAGTCCAAGCCTATTCAGTCTCTCCTTACAACTCAAACTTTCCAGTCCAGGTAGCATCCTAGTAAATCTTTTCTGCACTCTTCCTAGTTTAATAATGTCCTTTCTATGGTAGGGCAACCAGAACTGCATGCAGTACTCCAAATGTGGCCTTGCTAATGTCTTATAAAGCTGCAACAAGATGTTCCAAATCCTATATTCACTGCTCTGACCAATGAAAGCAAGCATGCTGAAATCCATCCTCACCACCATGTCTATCCGTGACTCCACTTTCAACAAGCTATGAACCTGTACTCCTAAATCTCTTTTTCTATAACACTATCCATGGCTCTACCATTGACTGTATAAGTCCTGCTCTGGTTTGACCTACCAAAATGTAACACTTCGCATTTATCTAAATTTAAACTCCATCTGCCATTCCTTAGCCCACTGGCCCAGTTGATCAAGATTTCACTATATTCCCAGATAGCCTTCTTCACTGTCCATTATACCATCAATCTTGGTGTCATCCTCAAACGTACTACCCATACTTCTTAAATTCTCACCCAAAACATTTACATAAGTAACAAATAAGAGGGGGCCCAGCACTGATCCCTGCAGCTTACTGCTGATCACAGGCTTCCAGTTTGAAAATCAACTGTCTACCACCACCCTCTGTATTTTACCTTCAAGCCAATTTTATATCCAGTTGGGTGGCTTTACCTTAGCCAACAACAATACCACGCGGTACTTTGTCAAAGTCCTTGCTAAAGGCCTTAATTCATTTATTGTCTTGTGTTTTAATTACAAATACAGTGAAAAGCATTGTTTAGTGTCACCACACTCCAGCGCCATCTTAAAACACAGAAAATATATCAAAACACAAAGTATAAAGCCAGAAAATTAAAACAGTAAAGTTCATCTTATAGTCTTATCTCAATAAAGTTAGGTGGTCTTTAGAACAGCTCCTGTTTCTAGCTCAGCCTGTTTCTGGGCTCCCCTGCTCTGATCCTCGAGTCCTTGCTGCTAAACGGACGATGCTGCTACAACCATGCTCCACTGTACCTCCACCGCTGGAATAAAGAGTTGCCGCTCTCTGGCACCTTCTCGCCTCCACCAAAGCTGTCGCCATGAGTTCACGCTGGGCTGCCCCCACTGATGCAGCCACCGCTAGCGACGCAGGGTCCAGCACTGGGACCAAACTCACTGCTGTCGGGCCTTGTAACCCTGATCGATCACAAAAGAAAAATGCACTTGCCTTTCTGTTGTTCTTCTGAATAATAGCAGTGGGGGTGGTGCTGGTGAGGGTGAGATACCTGTCATAACTGACTTGCAATTAGGAACACAGAATTCATACACAAGTCATGTTCTCTTTTTAGGGACTAGCTCCCATATTTCAGGAACTGCAAAGTTTACAAGAGTCCTAAAATTTCTTTGAAAGGCTAAAGTAAATGCATAAGGCTAGTTAAGGCTATTTCTATTGTTGTGCTTCATTACACACCTCCTTCGACATGCTCGTTTACTTTACTCAAAAGCTCAGTTTAGATTTTACACATGTGAATTTGCCCCAAGGTTGGTTTCTACGTTTGTACCACAGCCACAAATGTTGAGAGTTAATTTGATTGGGCAGCATAATCTACAGACCTTAATTTCTCAAATGAAATCACTGAATTGATTGAATTTTTTTGAAGAAGTGACAAATAGGATTGAAGAAGACAGAGCGTCGGACGTGGTCTATATGGACTTTAGCAAGGCGTTCGACAAGGTTTTGCATGTTAGACTGATTAGCAAGGTTAGATTGCATGGAATCCAGGGAGATCTAGCCAATTGGATACAAAATTGGCTTGAACATAGGAGGCGACAGAGAGTGGTGGTGGAGGCTTGTTTTTTTGGGCTCTAGGCCTGCGAGCAGCAGCATGCCGCATGTATCGTTGCTGGGTCCACTACTTTTGTCATTGATATAAATGATGTGGATGTGAATGTGGGAGGAATATTTAGTACGTTTGCAGATGACACCAAAATTAGTGATGTAGAGGACAGTGAAGAAGGTTACTTCAGAGTACAATGGGACCTTGATCAGATGGGCAGACAGGCCGACAAATGTCAGATGGAGTTTAATTTAGATAAGTGTGAGGTGTTGCATTTTGGTAAGGCAAATCAGGGCAGGACATATACAGTTAATGGGGTGTGTTGCCGAGCAAAGAGACCTTAGGGTGAAAGTTCACAGTTCCTTGAAAGTGGAATCACAGGTAGACAGGGTGGTGAAGGCAGCGTCTGGTATGCTTGCCTTCATTGGTCAGTGCATTGAGAGTAGGAGCTTGGAGGTCATGTTGTGCCTGTACAGGGCATTGAATGCAGTATTCCAGAAGTGGCCTAACCAAACTCGGTCTCCCTGCTGTAGGAAAGATGTGGTTAAACTAAAAGGGTGCAGAAAAGATTTACAAGGATGCTGCTGGGGTTGGAGGATTTGAGCTATAGGGAGACGCTGAATAGGCTGGGGTTATTTTCCCTGAACTATTGGAGGCTGAGGGGTGACCTTATAGAGGTTTAGAAAATCATGAAGGGCATGGATAAGGTGAATAGCCAATATCTTTTTTCCAGGATAGTGGAGTCCAAAACTAGAGGGCATAGGTTTAAGGTGAGAGGGGAAAGATTTAAAAAGGACCTGGCGGGGGGGCAACCTTTTCATGCAGAGAGTGGTGCACGTATGGAATGAACTGCCAGAGGAAGTGGTGGAGGCTGGTACAATTACAACATTTAAAAGGCATCTGGATGGGTGTATGAATAGGAAGGGTTTAGAGGGATATGGGCCAAAAGAGACTAGATCAGCTTACAATACCTGGCTGACATGGCCAACTTGGACTGAAGGGTCTGTTTCTGTGCTGTACAACTCTGTGATGCTATGATTCTATGTGGTTGACTTTCTATTGCATATTGCACTAAGATGAACATATGCTCTACAAATTCAGCATTAGAGAACAATTTTTTCACACCTCCTCAGCAGAGAAGGAAATATAACAATAATTCTCAGATCTGCAATGCACGACTTTTCTTTCCTTTCATGCCCCAAATTCATTCTATTTCAAAATCAAAGTCACCAATCTGATTTTTACACTCAGATTCATAACTGCACATATGTTGTAAATGAGCTGGGAGAAGGGGAGCAAAAGAGATTGAAAGAGCAGAAAACAGTGTGACAGAAGAGAGAAAACAAGGTGAACAGTTTCAGAGATAATAGGAACTGCAGGTGCTGGAGAATCTGAGATAACATGGTGTAGAGCTGGATGAACACAGCAGGCCAAGCAGCATCAGAGGAGCAGAAAGGCTGACGTTTCCGGCGTGGACCCTTCTTCAGAAATGCGGGAGGGGAAGGGGGATCTGAAATAAATAGGGAGAGAGGGGCAGGAAGATAGAAGATGGATAGGGGAGAGGATAGGTGGAGAGGAGACAGACCGGTCAAAGAGACGGGGATGGAGCCAGTAAAGGTGAGTGTAGGTGGGGAGATAGGGAGGAGATAGGTCAGTCCAGGGAGGACAGACAGGTCAAGGGGGTGGGATGAGGTTAGTAGATAGGAGATGGGGGTGGGGCTTGAGGTGGGAGGAGAGGATAGATGGGAGGAAGGACAGGTTAGGGAGGCGGGGACGAGCTGGGCTGGTTTTGGGATGCGGTAGGGGGAGGGGAGATTTTGAAGCTTGTGAAGTCCACATTGATACCATTGGGCTGCAGGGTTCCCAAGCGGAATATGAGTTGCTGTTCCTGCAGCCTTCGGGTAGCATCGTTGTGCCACTGCAGGAGGCCCAGGATGGAAAAATGTCTTTCGTGGTGGGGTCGGATTGCAGATGGCGGAAGTGTCGGAGGATGATGCGTTGGATCCGGAGGTTGGTGGGGTGGTACGTGAGGATGAGGGGGATTCTTTTTTGGTTGTTATTGCGGGGACGGGGTGTGAGGGATGAGTTGAGGGAAATGCGGGAGACACAGTCGAGGGCGTTCTCGACCACTGAGGGGGTGGGGGGGGAAGTTGCGGTCCTTGAAAAACGAGGACATCTGAGATGTATGGGAGTGGAATGCCTCATCCTGGGAGCAGATGCGGCGGAGGCGAAGGAATTGGGAATAGGGGATGGCATTTTTGCAGGAAGGTGGGTGGGAGGAGCTGTATTCTAAGTAGCTGTGGGAGTCGGTGGGCTTGAAATGGATATCGGTTTCTAGGTGGTTGCCGGAGATGGAGACAGAGAGGTCCAGGAAGGAGACAGAGGTATTACAGGTGGTCCAGGTGAACTTAAGGTTGGGGTGGAAGGTGTTGGTGAAGTGGATGAACTGTTCAAGCTCCTCGTGGGTGCACGAGGCGGCGCCGATACAGTCATCAATGTAACGGAGGAAGAGGTGGGGTTTAGGGCCAGTGTAGGTTCGGAAGAGGGATTGTTCCACGTAACCTACAAAGAGGCAGGCATAGCTTGGGCCCATGCGGGTACCCATGGCCACCCCCTTTGTCTGTAGGAATTGGGAGGAATTGAAAGAGAAGTTGTTGAGGGTGAGGACGAGTTCGGCTAAGCGGATGAGGGTGTCAGTGGAGGGGGACTGGTCGGGCCTGCAGGACAGGAAGAAGCGGAGGGCCTCTAGGCCACCTGCATGGGGAATGCAGGTGTATAGGGACTGGACGTCCATGGTAAAGATGAGGTGTTGCGGACCGGGGAACTGGAAGTTCTGGAGGAGGTGGAGGGCGTGCATGGTGCCTCGGACGGAGGTAGGGAGTTCCTGGACCAAGGGGGAGAAAATGGAGTCCAGATAGGTGGAGATAAGTTCGCTGGAGCAGGAGCAGGCGGAGACAATGGGTCGACCAGGGCAGTCAGGTTTGTGGATTTTGGGAAGCTGCCCTGGTCGACCCATTGGGCCCAAGCTATGCCTGCCTCTTTGTAGGTTACGTGGAACAATCCCTCTTCCGTACCTACACTGGATCTAAACCCCACCTCTTCCTCCGTTACATTGATGACTGTATCGGCGCCGCCTCATGCACCCACGAGGAGCTCGAACAGTTCATCCACTTCACCAACACCTTCCACCCCAACCTTAAGTTCACCTGGACCACATCTAATACCTCTGTCTCCTTCCTGGACCTCTCTGTCTCCATCTCCAGCAACCACCTAGAAACCGATATCCATTTCAAGCCCACCGACTCCCACAGCTACCTCGAATACACCTCCTCCCACCCACCTTCCTGCAAAAATGACATCCCCTATTCCCAATTCCTTTGCCTCCGCCACACCTGCTCCCAGGATGAGGCATTCCACTCCCGTACATCTCAGATGTCCTCGTTTTCAAGGACCGCAACTTCCACCCCCTCAGTGGTCGATAACGCCCTCGACCGTGTTTCCCGCATTTCCCTCAACTCATCCCTCACACCCCCTCCCCGCAAAAACAACCCAAACAGAATCCCCCTCGTCCTCACGTACCATCCCACCAACCTCCGGGTCCAACGCATCATCCTCCGACACTTCCGCCATCTGCAATCCAACCCCACCACCAAAGACATTTTTCCCTCCCCACCCTTATCTGCTTTCCGGAGGGACCACTCTCTCCGTGACTCCCTTGTCCGCTCCACACTCCCCTCCAGCCCCACCTCACCCGGCACTTTTCCCTGCAACCGCAGGAAGTGCTACACCTGCCCCCACACCTCCCTCCTCAACCCCATCCCAGGCCCCAAGAAGACTTTCCACATCAAGCAGATGTTCATCTGCACATCTGCTAATGTGGTATACTGCATCCGCTGTTCCCATTGTGGCCTCCTCTACATCGGGGAAATCAAGCTGAGGCTTGGGGACCACTTTGCAGAACACCTACGCTCAGTTCGCACTAAACAACTGCACCTCCCAGTTGCGAACCATTTCAACTCCCCCTCCCATTCCGCAGACGACATGTCCATCCTGGGCCTCCTGCAGTGCCACAAAGTTGCCACCCAAAGGCTGCAGGAACAGCAACTCATATTCCGCTTGGGAACCTTGCAGTCCAATGGTATCAATGTGGATTTCACAAGCTTCAAAATCTCCCTTCCGCTGACCGCATCCCAAAACCAGCCCAGCTCGTC
>NW_025977959.1:6210-6718 GCF_021869965.1 Rhincodon typus | reverse complement strand
GTCACCATGAGGGAGAGATTCGTACCGGTGCATGGGAGCTTTAACCATGCGGGAGAAAGGCCACCACTTGCTGGACTCGATGCTCCTCTGTCTCTCCATCGGGGGTGCGCCAGGCCTCAATCCGAGAGCCCAGAATTTCACGTACTCATAGTTCTCAATTTCAGCGATAACCTGCTCCGACACACCGGGGGAGGGAAAGGGATGACAGACAGCACAAACATGAGGGGGAGCTGGGCTGCTGGTCACCGCCGGCCCCCCTCATTCCCAAAGCAGCCGTTTGGCCCATGCTGACGGTGCTAGCCCATGTTACTCACGCCTTCTCTCCGGTCACCCACCCCACCCTCGATCCTCCTGGCCCACCGATCACCGGTGCTCCTGGCACTGGGAAAAGTTACTCCCAACACCTGGATCTCTGCAAACAACCTCAAATACTCACTGGCATGGAACCAGCAGAAAGTCAGGGAGCGGGGCAGAGAGATTACTTTGGGGATCGATACAGGGCTATGGG
>NW_025977959.1:5270-5692 GCF_021869965.1 Rhincodon typus | reverse complement strand
TTGAACAACTGGGGAATATCAATATTTTTTTACCTGTGATTTGAACAGTGGGTCGTGGTAGCTCAGAGCATATTGAATAATGTCGTCTGACAGAGTGTTGAAGTTGGCTTGTTCTAAGACAGGAGCCAAGTTCTTGAGGAAGATCTTCTCTTGCTCTAGTTCGATAGCTCCATCCAGGGACAGGTCTGGCAGGGTGTCCCGGTCTGGATTGATGGGTTCATACAGAGTCTGTAATGGACCCAGATTAACTGTGAGCAGTAACACAGGCTCCTAATTCCCACTACAGACCTTCCTCCTTCCATCTCTCTCGCTGTTTCCCTCCCCCTGTCTCTCTGCTCCTCTCTGTCTCGTTCCCTCGCCCTCCCCCGTCTCCCGCCACCCCTCCCCATGCCTCCCTCCACCCCTCCCCCGTCTCCCGCCCC
>NW_025977959.1:4347-4770 GCF_021869965.1 Rhincodon typus | reverse complement strand
GAGAGAATGTGTGTGTGTAAGTGTGCGAGTGAGAGAGAGTCACTCTAGTTCTCTCTGCCTGTTTCTCTCCCTCTGTCTCTCTCTGTCTCCCCTTCCCTGCCCCACGCAGTGGTCTGTATGAAACTTTCTGATTGACCCCTGTCCGTTCCCCTCTATCCGTCCCAGGTTACTCAGTGGTCAGTTTACAGAGACCCACGGGGTCTTACACCGTGGCCGGGGCTCCCAGGTACAACCACATTGGCAGAGCGGTCTTCCTTGGTCGAGACCCTCAGACCCAGCAGTGGGCAGTGAGGCAGACCATCGATGGGGAGCAGGTACGCAACGCACGTCCCCCAGGTTCGAGACCAGGTCCTGACCCCCTCAGGCACCAGCTCTCTCAGAGGGTCAGCGCCGAGGGGAGCGGGCGCTGTCGGAGGGTCAGCG
>NW_025977959.1:3223-4247 GCF_021869965.1 Rhincodon typus | reverse complement strand
GGGAGCGGGCGCTGTCGGAGGGTCCGCGCCGAGGGAGCGGGCGCTGTCGGAGGGTCAGTTGAACAGGATAAGCATCTGAATGTCCCGCTAACCATTTCAGATCGGTTCGTACTTTGGCGCCGAGCTGTGCTCCGTCGATCTGGAAGGTGATGGTTGGACGGACCTCCTCCTGGTCGGTGCCCCCCTGTACCACGAGACGGACATAGGCGGCCTGGTCAGCGTGTGCCAAATATCGCCTCAGGTGAGGGGAGATTCTGCCCCGGGGTGGGCGGGGGGCGGGAATTCCCGTACTAGCCCTCTGCGTCGCGGCGCCAGCCCTCGCTTGGTCACCTTGCCGTCACCTGCGTCGGCGCGAGGCTCGGAGGGTCACAGCGGAAACCCGGTACCTGTTGGCTTCGTCTGAAACGGCGCCCGAGGAAGTCTCGACCCAAGCGAGCCGCCCACCCCCGGGAGTGCCAACAGGAGAACGCTCGCTTCCTCGATCGTCAGGCACAGCCGCAGCAGTGTGTACCGTCTGCAAGACCCACCGCAGAGACTCGCTCGCCGACAGCACCTTCCCCAAAACCCGCCAACCTCTTACCTCCTGCCCCCCTGAGAGGGGCAGCAGGCGCAGGGTGGTGGTGGGGGCACAAGATTTTAAGATGTGACCCCCACCCCCCAACCCCAGTAGAAGTCGATCCTCCGTCTCTCACTCCGACTCCTTCTCTCTCCCCCTACCCGCAGGGTAATGCTTCCTGCCCCTCTGCCCTCCGGGGTCAGGCGGGCCAGACCCTGGGGCGATTTGGGAGTGCCATCTCGGCGCTGGGGGACCTGAACGGGGATGGACTGACCGACGTGGCCGTGGGGGCGCCGCTGGAGGACGGGCACCGGGGCAGCGTCTACATTTACCACGGGACGGAGGGGGGCATTGCCCCCAGTTACAGCCAGGTCAGAGGGTTTACGGTGGTGGAGGCGGGGAGAGGGCGAGGAGGGAGGAGAGAGGGAGAGGGAGGAGGAGGGAGGGGAGAGGGGGAGATGGGAGGGG
>NW_025977959.1:1076-2723 GCF_021869965.1 Rhincodon typus | reverse complement strand
TGGAGGCGTGGCCACGGCGTCCAGTGACGCTGGAGTGGGCGTGGTCCCAGGCGGGGCGTGTGAGCTCAGCCCCAAGGAGCCGAACGTCCCCGACGGGTTCCTATGGCAACAGCCATTTAGCCCCGCCCGGCAAAGGCCGACGGAAACGTCCGAGCGCCGACGGAAAGCCCCGAGGGACTCGACCGGGGCGTCCCAGGGAATGGCGGCCGAAGATGAGATGAGGGCTTGGGAGGGGGTTGCGGAGATATCATCCGGCGCCATCCTCCGTCGGCGCGTCTCCCTAATGGCCGAGGGTGAATGGGCCGAACTGCCGAGAGCCCCGGGAACCCGAGAGGGTCTATATTTCCACCCCACGCCCGCGCTAAATGGCGGGACTCCCACCCAACAGCATGAATGGAGACCAATGAAGCACCCAAGGCTCCATCTCCAGCCCAGGCCCTTCCAAATGGATTAAATTGGGGCCAGACCAAGGATTAGAACTGGGCAGGGCAGGTGGACAGGGAGTGGGAATGGGTTCTGGACAGTCCCTGGGCCCCTACACCCTGTTGTGCAACGTTACACAGCAAGATCCCAAGGGGCCACCAATGCCATAGGGTGCCTCAATGATCCTGGGGGTGGGATGGGACCAGAGACCCTCCAACAGTGCCCCCTTCCTTGGCACCGACCCTCCGACAGCGCCCGCTCCCTCGGCCCCTACCCTCCGACAATGCCCGCTCCCTCGGCGCTGATCCTCCAACAGCGCCCGCTCCCCTGGGGCTGTGCCCCTCCAACAGCCCCCGCTCCCTCGGCGCTGACGCTCTGACAGTGCCCGCTCCCTCACACTGCGACAGCGCCAGCTCCCCTCAGCACTGACCCTCCGACAGCGCCCGCTCCCTCGGCCCTGAAGCTCTGACCTTCTGACAGTGCCCGCTCCCTCACCCTCCGACAGCGCCCACTCCCCTCGGTGCCGACCCTCCTACAGTGCCCGCTCCCTCGGCGTCAACCATCTGACAGCGCCTGCTTCACTCGGCGCTGACCCTCCGACAGCGCCCGCTCCCCTCAGCGCTGACCCTCCGACAACGCCCGCTCCCCTCGGCGCTGACCCTCCGACAGCGCCCGCTCCCCTCGGCGCTGACCCTTCAACAGCGCCCGCTCCCCTCGGCGCTGACCCTCCAACAGCGCCCGCTCCCCTCGGCGCTGACCCTCCAACAGCGCCTGCTCCCCACGGCGCCGACCCTCACACAGAGTGTGCACCGTTTTCAGTGTGTGGGATCGTGGAGAGGCTGCGCATGGTGCCACTGCAATGCAGCATGTTGTTCCCCTCGTCCTGGTGAAGCTGGAGGAAGGAGGTTTCCATGTTAGCACAGTGGCAGCAGGGGTTTCAGGACACAGATGCCAACGTGGGCGGGAGTCTGAGTTGTTGGCATAGTGTCAGTGTGGGGGGGCGAGGACGAAGAGACAAGCCTTGAACAGATGCTGCCAAGATCTGATGCAAACACGATAGAAAACAACGAATGAAACACAGTCTGGCATTTCCTTCAATCTCCACTGAGTCACATCACACACAAACAACAGACTAACATACTGCCCCGCTCCCTCCCCATAGCCCTGTATCCATCCCCAAACTAATCCCACTGCCCCGCTCCCTCCCCATAGCCCTGTATCCAT
>NW_025977959.1:0-576 GCF_021869965.1 Rhincodon typus | reverse complement strand
GGGGGTTTGGGGTGAGCGCGAATAATTGAAACAGCGGGAGTGCTGGGAGGGGGCCAGTCTGCCCATCCTGCCCGCTACTGGCCTTCCATACTGGTCCCAGGTGATCAGCCCACCCCCCACCCCGCCCGACCCCGACCCCTGTCCCCAGTCAATGGGAATGCCTTCCCTGTTGTGTTCCCCCCCTGCCCCACCGCCGCTGGAATCTTACAGGGTTTCCATCCGCGTTCCTCTTCGCCTCGTCCTTCCAAAAACTCCGCGCAACACAGTCCCGCACCGCTCCGGCCTCCAGGTCGTCCCAGATCTCCCGGGAAGAGGCCTGGGGGTTGCCGCAGAAAGGGACGGTGGGAAGGCGGGAGGAGGGTAGGGGGGTGACAGGGAGGGGGTCAGTACCTGATGATGGGCCGAAGGCCTGGGATGCTTATATTGGTGGTAAGTTCCCGGGATCGGGAGATCATCGCTGCTGTCGTAGCCAGCCAAACATTGGAAGGTAAACACGGTCGATCGGCCTGAAAAACATAGTTCGAGATCGAGACGGGGCTATGGGGAGGGAGCTGGGCAGTGGGATTAGTTTGGGGA
>NW_025977958.1:0-6718 GCF_021869965.1 Rhincodon typus | reverse complement strand
AACCTCATCCCGCCCCCTTGACCTGTCCGTCCTCCCTGGACTGACCTATCCCCTCCCTACCTCCCCACCTACACGCACCTTTACTGGCTCCATCCCCGCCTCTTTGACCTGTCTGTCTCCCCTCCACCTATCTTCTCCTCTATCCGTCTTCTAAATGCCTCCCCTTCTCTCCCTATTTATTTCAGAGCCCCCTTCCCCTCCCCCATTTCTGAAGTAGGGTCTCGGCCTGAAACGTCAGCCTTCCTGCTCCTCTGATGCTGCTTGGCCTGCTGTGTTCATCCAGCTCTACACCTTGTTATCTCAGATTCTCCAGCATCTGCAGTTCCTACTATCCATGGAGTCCATAGATGATAGGTTTTCTTTTGTGAAGGCCTGCGCTGCACACACAAGTTTCTGTAGTGTTGTACGGTCCTGGACAGAGCAGTTGCTGTATTTATCTGCTGCATTTGCAAAGAATTAAATTAGGTTGGCCAAATATGGTCTTCCCTTCTATTATGACCAGTCCCCATGCAAGTTAAATGTTTAAAACTAGGGGGCATGAGTTTACGGTGACAGGGGGAAAGTTCAAAGGAGATGTGAGGAGCAAGTTTTTTACATAAAGAGTGGCAGGAGTGTGGAATGTGCTGCCAGGGGTGGTGGTGGAGGCAGGTACAACAGGGGACTTTAAGAGACTTTTAGATAAGCACATGAATATGCAAGGAATGCTTGGAAATGGACCCAGGGCAGACAGAAGGGATTAGTTTCATTTAGCATCATGTTCAGCACCACATCGTGGGCCAAAGGGCCTGTTTCTGTGTTGTATTGTTCTATGTTCTCAAATTGTTAGAGTTCTAGATTGGATACCCCAAAACATTAAACTCCAAGTTGAGGAAGAACGAGCTTGGCCTGCTCTTTATTCCTATGCACCTTTGTACAGTTTTGGCATTTTACTTGCATTTGTGGCAGTGTGGCATTTGCAGCAAAGTTACTTTGAAAAGGACTTCTTTCCTTATGCATATCTTTCTCCCAGACCAGATGAGTTTATGTTTTAAAAGGAGTCAGGCCTTAGCCAGGCTTTCTTGAGTCAACAAAAGAGTGAGTTTATTAATCAAGAGGAGAAATAATAATGAAATGCAGATATTTTTCATTCATAATCTAAGTCCAATACAAGGTTAATTTAAAAAAAAAATACAAATGAGTCTTTGAGTTGTTTGTGAAGAGTAGATTGTAGAACGTTGTTATTAGATAGTACATTAAATAGTACCGGTAGCATCGATGGTGGTCGATTTTGAGATTCTTGCTTTTGCAGTCTAAGTGAAATTCATTGATCCCAGTTTCTTTCAAAGGTGGCCAGCCGGCTGCATTCAGAGCAGGGTGTCTCATGTCTGGTTTCAAGCTGTGACCTAGTTCACACACTAGCACATCAGAGCACTGACACACAAACCAGGGGCTGCAGCTGGTTTTCAACATTTTTTCTTAGAATATCCCTGGAGGGGTAAAACATGTGTCTTTTTGCTGAGCACAGTGTGGGGTGTGGGTATCTCGTTACCTCTCCCTTTCTCGTCCTTCTGTTTGAAGTTTCTGTGACTCTCTACAGGTATGACATTCCATAGGTCCACATAGGACGGTCAGAAAGTCACTGAATTTGCTTCCATTACCGTCCTTTAATTGTAGTAGTCCTCATTTAAAAAAAAGTACAATTAAAATTTTGGCAGGGTAAGAATTTTAGGGTTCTAATTGTCATCATGACACTTCTGGATTCCATGCTGACTGTGTTTTAATGCACTTTTAGTTTCTATATGCCTTCTTTTAACATCTTTGATTAAGGATTCCATTATCTACAACTAACATTAAGATAATCGGTCTATAATTCCCTGGGCTTATTCTGGTTCCATTTTCATATACAGTATTCAAATTATTTCTCTGCCAGTCTTCTGGCAATACTCACTTTTCTGGTGGATTTTTATATTTATATAGAAATACCTCTAATATGCCTCAAATCAATCCATGTCTGACAGGGTAGTAGAGGCAGGAACATTCATCACATTTAAAAACTGCATGGACTTGCACATGAAATGCCATCCCTTCAGTTCTATGGACCAGGATCATGAGAAGTGGGATTAGCTGCACAAATACGTGTAGCCAATGCAGAAGCATAAATTCTTACATCTGGAATTGAGATTTATCCTGTGTAACTTAGATTAGTTTATCAATTATCTCCTGTCTTTCTACTTCAAATGTATTTATATCCTTTGTGATTTTGTCTTCTAACTTTTCTTCAATCTGAAGCAAGAGTGTTAAATTTGAAAGGAAAATTATGAAAGACTGAGGCACAAATTGTCTGAGGTGGCCTGGGGAAATACTAAGAGGCATGGCTGTATTTAGGCAATGGACAGTTTTTTTTAAAGAACTGTTAGATGGCTTACAACAACTATACACTCCTCCAGAGTGCAAAAACTCAGAAAATGTCAGTCAACCACAGTTAGCAAACCAGACTGAGTGCCCTGTCAACCATGGTGCTGGGTAATCCTCAACTGAGGAAGAAGGTGGACATCTCTGAGGCCTCATTATCGAAGTTGGCATCATCAGAACAGATGCCTAGAAGAACTGGAAGAACGGAATGGAGTATTTACAGGAAGCAGGGTTTAAGGATGTATTGTCAAGGAACTGTGGAAGGCAGTGTGTTTGTAGTGGAGGCTGGTTGCAATCCTAACCCTACAAACAGGAATGTCGAGGAAGGAAAGGAACCAGATAAAGGTCAGAGTGGGATTGAAATTGGAAGCAAAACAGCTAAACCTCGCCAATTCCGATGAGAGACGGAAGTAGCACCGATGATGTCACTGATATACCATAGAAAGAGTTGTGGATGGGGGCCAGAGTAGGACTGGAACATGGTTGCCATGGGGACCCATATGGACCCCAATTATGCCTGTCTCTTTGTGGGGTACATGGAACATTCCTTGTTTCCGTCCTACTCCGGCCTCATTACAGACAGAGTCAGGGAATTTATAATGGGGAATACAGAAGCTATTTTTTTTTCTTTGTGTCTGTTTTTCAATGAGGAACTTGCAAGAAATCTCCCAAAATCTGAGACCTGGAATGAGGAGGAGAAGAAAATTAGTATTCATAAGAAGGTTATAATGGAGAAATTAATGGGGCTAAATGTTAAATCTTCAAAACTTGACATCCTACATCATACAGTACTGAAGGAAGTAGCTATAGAGATAGTCAATGCATGTAACCTTACATTCAATAATGCAGAAAATGCCAGAACACATTATAAAGACTGTGATAAGTGGATGCTTGCATAATAATGACCTGATTAGGCATAGTCAGCATGAATTTGTGAATGGGAAATTGTGTTTGACAATCTTATTGGAGCTTTTTGAGGGTGTTATTAACAAAATTGATAAAGAGAAGTCAATGTATGTAGTACATTTGGATTTTTAGATGTCAATTTTTAATGTTCCGCAGAAAACATTGATTAACAAGGTAAGAGCACAGGGATAGCAGGTAACAAAAGTGGCATGAATTAAGCACTGAGCAAAAGACATAAAAGAGGATAAATAGATCATTCTCACATTGGCGGGCTAGTGGGGTACTGAAAAGATTGCTATTTTGCCACCGGTTGTTCACAATATACATCAATGATTTGAATGTGGGGACCAACTGTAATATTTTCAAATTTGTGGTTAATACAAGGTGAAGTGGGAATATGTGTTGTGAGGAAGGGGCAAAGTGGCTTCAGAAGGAATCGGACAGGCTTAGTAAGTGGGTAAGAATATGGAAAATAGAATAAAATGTGAAAAAACGTGAGGTAGGAAATTTGATAGGAGGAACAGATGTGCAGAGTGTCTCTTAAATGGCAACAGGTTAGAAAATGTAGACGACAAAGGAATCTGTTGTCCTTGATAATAAGTCACTAAAAACTAAAATCCACATGCAGCAAGCCATTAGGAAGTCTAACTGAATGTTAGCCTTAAAGGCAAGAGGGTTTAAGTACAAGGGTAGTGAAGACTTGCTTCATCTGTATACAAGCTTGGTTAGGTCGCATCTGGAGTAGTGTGTGCAATTTTGGCCTTATAAGGAAGGATATTATTATCATAGAGAGAGTGCAATCTGACCAGATTTGTTCTCAGGATAACGGGATTGCCCCATGAAGAGAGATTGGGAAAACTGGGCCTATATTCTCTAGAGTTTCGAAGGATGAGAGGTGATCTCATTTAAACCTATAAAATACTTAAAACGGATTGATTGGGTCGATGCAGGTCAAATATTTTCTCTGGTTGGGGAGTATAGAACACAATTAAAAAATAAGGGGACTGCCATTTTGGACCAAGATGAGGAGCAATTACTTTTTATTCAGGGTGCTGTGAATCTTTGGAATTCTTTACCCCAAGGGGCTAAGTAAGCTCATTATTTGAGTATATTTTAAAGGTACAAACTGATAGCTTTCTGGTTACAAATTCTGTAAAGGTTGATGGGGATAATGTGGGTAAAAGACATTGAAGTGTTTGATCAGCCATGATAGTATTCAATGATAGAGCAGGCTCAAAGGGCTGAATATCCTACTTCTGCTCCTATTATTCCCAATAACTTGACCAAGATAGTTTTCCCAGTAAATACAGAGACAAAGTAACCACTTAATATTTCTGCAAATTCACTGCCAATGCCTGTGAGTTTATTATATATATGCCTTAGTGGCTCTATGACAACTGTTCATTTATATGTCTGTATAAGATTTTGTCCAGAATTGTCCATCTCCAAGAGAAGGCTGGCATAGGGAGAGGGGTACATAAAATTGGATGAAATAATGGTGCCCTTCATGTCCATCACCAACCCACCTCTGTTGGAATTTTAATAGCTGTGGCATGGATATGAAGTGAACTGCTCGATTTTGAGTCAAATGTGGTTTTTACATGACCAATTGAAGTGCTCATTTTCCTGGTACCTTACCAGTAATGGGGAAGGGGGAATTGCTTATGCCATGAGACAAGGCATACAACAGCTGACACTTGGGGTAGAGGGGTTCTGCTGTTGAGGTACCTAGTGCACAATGGATCCATCTGAGTGGTAATTATCACCCCAGCTTGTTCTCCTCCTCTGGCATCCTGATCATAACCTTGCATATCCCTCAATGGGAGACATGAGTTGCTGGAGTTGTCCTACCTCACCTTTTAGCCTAGTCTTCATTGCTGTTGCTTGCAGAGGAATTGGTGCACTCCTGGGGGCAGCACGGTGGCTCAGTGGTTAACACTAGCTAATACTCATTGGATTAACAGGTCCAGTGATAACACCACTAGGCTATTGCCTCCCCAGAGATCCAGATAATGTTCTGGGGACCCAGGTTCAAATCCCACCACAGCAGTTGGTAGAATTTGAATTCAATAAATATCTGGAATTAAGAGTCTAACAATGACCATGAATCCATTGTCGATTGTTGGGAAAATCCATCTGGTTCACTAATGTCCTTTAGGGAAGTAAACTACCATCCTTACCTGGTCTGGCCTATATGTGATTCCAGACCCACAGCAATGTGGTTGACTCTTAACTACCCTCTGGGCAACTAGGGATGGGCAATAAATGCTGGCCTAGTGACGCCCTCATCCCATGAATGAAATTTTTTAAAACATTAAACACTGCTGCCTCATAGCACCAGGGACCCGCGTTCGATTCTGCCCTCGGGCGACTGTCTGTTCGGAGTTTGCATATTCTGCCTGTGTCTGCGTGGGTTTCCTCCGGGTGCTCCGGTTTCCTCCCGAGCAGGTTAGGTGGATTGGCCATGGAAAATTGCCCAAAGTGCTCTGGGGATATGCAGACTAGGTGGGTTATCCATGTCAAATGCAGGGTGACAGGGATGAGAGAGAGGGTGTGTCTGGGTGGGATGCTGTTCAGAGGGTCACTGTTGACCCGATGGGCCAAATGGCCTGCTTTCACACTGTAGGGATTCTGTGATTCCTGGTAGCACTACTAGCATTGGAGATCTGCTGGTCATCTGATTGACTGGAAGCTACTGGAGGTGAACATCTCCCCAGATGGGCCAGAAGCCACAGCCTTAGACAGTTAATAGCCTGACTATGGCAGAAACTGATTATGGTTTTCCAGCCCAGTGAAGATGGGTTCACTGGAAAACTATCAACTGGGGGTCAGTGGGCTTATCACCTCCAGAAAAACACATCCAGCTTTTATTTTAATATTCCTTGACAGTTTAATTACATCATTTATCTTTGTCTTCCTAACAGTTTTATTTGTGATTTAATTTCTAATCTTATCATAATATCTTTTGTTAGCCTGTCCTGAGTTGTCCACATATTTAGTGAATGCCTATTTCTTTAGTTTCACTATTGACCTTACCTATCTGCTCATCCATTGCATATGGGAAATATTTTCCCTAGTCTTGTACTGTTTTAAATGCTTCCCACTGCTTTTGTTAGTCAATTTTTCCAATTTTGTTTTCCTAGTTCCAGTTTCATCCCCTCAAAACTAATAATTTTTCTAAGTTATTATTTTCACCTTAGTTTTATGCTCTTCTCAACCTTTACTGCAAAACTTATGATGTTGTGATTACTACTGCCTCAATTATCCCCCATGTATACATTACTTACCTATTCTGATTTATTTCCCATTACTAAATCCAACAGTGTTCTGTCTCTTTTTGGGTGTTCGCATACTGGATAAGAAAGGATTCAGAGATAGTAGGAACTGCAGATGCTGGAGAATCCGAGACAACAAGGTGCAG
>NW_025977957.1:0-6718 GCF_021869965.1 Rhincodon typus | reverse complement strand
ATAGAGACATACAAGATGATCAGAGGATTAGATAGGGTGGACAGTGGGAGCCTTTTTCCTCGGATGGTGATGGCTAGCACGAGGGGACATAGCTTTAAATTGAGGGGTGATAGATATAGGACAGATGTCAGAGGTAGGTTCTTTACTCAGCGAGTAGTAAGGGCGTGGAATGCCCTGCCTGCAAAAGTAGTAGATTCGCCAACTTTAAGGGCATTTAAATGGTCATTGGATAAACATATGGATGATAATGGAATAGTTTAGGTTAGATGGGCTTCAGATTGGTTTCACAGGTCGGCGCAACATCGAGGACCGAAGGGCCTGTACTGCGCTGTAATGTTCTGTGTTCTATGTTCTATTTTCAAAGAATTTCAGCACTGCTTTTATATGAAGTCCCAAGGTGAAGATGTCAATGTCCCCGAAAGCCAATACTGGGGAATAAGCAGAGCTCAACAGCCTTACCTGACAAGCATTGTTAGCTGCTGTTCATGCTTGGGGGGAAAGGACTATTAAGATTCTTGAACTACTTTCATGTTGTTATTTTGGAGAGATAAACTCTGCCATCTAGTAGTGTAGCTTCTTGTCTGAAGATGAAAGGGAAGAGAATAGAACAGACAGAAAAAGCCACAAAGTAGAGACTGAGCATGAGACAAATGCGGAATGCAATGTCTAAGGATATTTGATGGTCATCAGGTACAGAGTTAATTTTGAACATGTTGACTCCCACTGCCTCAACCATTAGCCAAAAAAAAGCTGTACATTTGACATTAGACTATTACCATGCCAATCCTGACAGTGAATATGTCTCTTCCTGCATCACCTCAGCCTCCTCTGTATTGAACTTCACCTGCCATCTGGCTGCCCAACCCACCAATTTGCAAATGTCCTTTTGAAGTTCTGTTCTGTCCTCCTCATAGTTTACATTGATTCCAAGTTCATCCACAAACTTGGAAAATGGCCCCTGCATATGGAGATATATATCATTTAATATACATCAGGAAAAGCAAGGATCCTGGTACTGAACCCTGGGCAACTTCATTATAAATCAGGAACAAAAACAAAGTTGCTGGAAAAGCTCAGCAGGTCTGGCAGCATCTGTGAAGGAAAAAACAGAGTTAATGTTTCGGGCCCGGTGACCATTCCTCAGAACTTATGGTGGCTGGGAAAATGTTAGTTTATATGCAGAAAAAAGGGGAGGGGGATGGGGTAAGGTGTAAATGATAGGATAGAGCCTAAAGAGAGAGAAGAGCAGTTGGACAGACAAAGAGTTGATAACGATTAGGCTGGCAGGGTGAATAGTTGTTAATGGGGATACTATTAGTGACTAATAACAGGTAGTATGTCACGGCAGGTTCTGTGGTAACATGGCCTGATGTGTGGGGTTGGGGGCTGGGACATGGCAGAGTTTAGGCCCTAAAATTATTGAACTCGATATTGAGTCTGGAGGGCTGCAGGTTCCCTAAGCAGAAAATGAGGTGTTCTTCGAGCGAAGCTCAACGCAAGCTCAAGTCCTTTTATAGTGTCCCCATTTCCTCAACACTACCTCTCCCTCCACCTATCTTTGTGTCATCTGCAAACCTAGCAGCAATGCCCTCAGTTCCTTCATCCACATTGTCAAAGAATAATGTGAATAGTGGTGGTCCCACCACAGGCCCCTGCAGAACTCCACTAGTCAGTGGCTGCCATGCTGAAAAAGACCCCTCAATCACCATTCTCTATCTTCTGACAGTCAGCCAATCCTTTATCCATGCTGGCACCTTGCTCCTCACATCATGGGCTCTTATCTTATTTAGCAACCTCCTGTGCGGCATCTTGTCAAAAGCCTTGTGGAAATCAAAATGGATCACACCCACGGGTTCTCCTTTGTCTAACTTGCTCACTATCTCCTCAAAGAATTCAAACGTTTGTCAGGCATGACGTCCTCTTGATGAAGCCATGCTGACTCAGCCCTATTTTACCACGCACTTCCAAGTACTCCGCAATCTTATCCTTAATAATGGACTCTAAACTCTTACCAACAACCGAGGTCAGGCTAAACAGCCTATTGCTTTCTGTCTTCTGTCTCCCTCCCTTCTTAAACGGGGGTGTTGCATTAGCCATTTTCTATGTTCTCTGGGACTCTCTTGGACTATAGTGATTCCTGAAAGATCACCACCAAGGAGGTTGTGTGGCAGCCATGGGTGTTATTTATTGGATGCTTGTGTGGGTCTGGCCCTCAGTGGAAATAAATATAAGGACATCCTGAGCTTATGCAGCATTAACAGTAACAGAATTAGCTCCCTGCGGTAATCGGAGCAACATAGCAACAGTTCCAGCAATCGATGGTGGCTGTGGAGACATCTTCCTGGCAATTAGTGGTGGCATCAGCTGCAACAAAGACATTCGGTGGAGCATGTCCCAGGAGGAGGCTGACTGAAACTCAAGGCCAGGCCTAGGTCTAGGGAGATAAGACTTTAAAACCTGGACCTTTCCCTTTTCTTTTGGATAAGGACTTTAAGACCTGGACATTTTTTTTTCCTTTTCTTTTGGCTCTGTTTCGTTTTGTTTTCTCCTTTTTTTTAAACAATTCTGATTTTGTATTTTGTATTTTAAGATGGTGTCGTAGAATGTGACTTTGCACATTTTTCACTGTACGCCATTACTCCTGTACCTGAGGACAAGTGACAATAAAATCTAATTCTATTTCTAATTCTCCAAAATCTCCTCAGCTATCAACTTTAAAACTCTGGGGTGTAGTCTATCGGTATCAGTGATTTATCCACCTTCAGACCTTTCAGCTTCCCCAGTACCTTCTGCTTAGTGATGGTCATTGCACTTACCTCTGTCCCCTGACTGTCTCAAAGTTCTGCTGGTGTCTTCCACCATGAAGACTGGTGCAAAGTACATATTCTTCTGCCATTTCTTTGTTCCCCATTACTACAACCTAATTTTCCAGCCATTCAATGTTCACTCTTGCCATCCTCTTTCCTTTTGGATATCTAAAAATATATAGGGGAGGCAATGGCCTATTGGCATTGTCACTGGACTGTTAATCCAGAGACCCAGAAAATGTTCCGGGGACCCGGGTTCAAAATCCTGCCACAGCAGATGGTGGAATTTGAATTCAATAAAAATTAAGAATTTAATGATGACCATGAATCCTTTGCCCATTGTCAGGAAAAACCCATCTGGTTCACTAATGTCCTTTAGGGAAGGAAACTGCCATCCTTACCTGGTCTGACCTACATGTGACTCCAGACGCACGGCAATGTGGTTGATTCTGAACTGCCCTCTGGGCAATTAGTGATGGGTAATAAACACTCTCATCCCAATAAAGAAAAAAAACTCTTACAATCTCCTTTTATATCACTAGCTGTCTTACTCTCACATTTCACCTCCCCCACCACTGTCTTTTTGGTTGCTGTCTGCTGGTTTTTAAAGCCTCCCCAATTCTCTGGTTTCCCACTATTTTTTTTTTATTCATTCATGGGATGAGAGTGTTGCTGGCCAGGCAGCATTTATTGCCCAGAGGGCAGTTAAAAATCAACCACATTTCTATAGGTCTGGAGTCACATGTAAGACCAGGTAAGAATGACAGTTTCTTTCCCCTAAAGGGGAAAGTGAATCAGATGGGTTTTTTCTAACAATCAACAGTGTTTTCATACTCATCATTAGGCTTTTCATTCCAAATTTTTATTGAATCCAAACTCTACCATCCACCATGGCAGGATTTGAACCCAGGTCCCCAGAACATTACCTGGGTGTTTGGATTAACAGGCCAGCGATAATACCACTAGGCTATCACATCTTCCACATTGTATGCTTTTTCATTTGTTTTTATACTGTCCCTGACTTCCCTTGTCAGCCATGGTTTTTTATCCTTCCCTTACTATATTTCTTCTTCTTCGGGACGAATTTCAGTTGTGCCTTCCAAATTGCCCCGAGAAACTCCTATCGCTGCTCCACCATCTTCCCAACAAGGCTCTCCTTCCAATCAATTCAGGCCAGCTCCTTCCTCATGTCTTCACAATTACCTTTACTCAATTGTTATACCATTACATCTGATTCCAGCTTCTCCCTCTCAGTTCTAACATATTATGGTCACTGACCCCTGGGGTTCCTTCACCTTAAGCTCCCTAACCAAGTCTGCCTCATTACACATCATCAAATCCAGAACTGCCTGTTCCCGAAAGGGCTCTACCACAAGCTGCTCCAAAAAAACCTGTTTTGGAGATAATTAAGGGAGAAATCATGAGGGCATAAAGGGGACATGAAATAACTTTAGCAAATACGGTTAAGGAGAATCCAAAGGGATTCTACAAATACATTAAGGACAAAAGAGTAACAAGGGAGAAAATAGGATTCCTTAAAGATAAGCAAGGCTGCCTATGTGTGGAACCACAGAAGATGGGCAAGATACTAAACAAGTATTTTGCATCAGTGTTTACTGTGGAGAAGGACATGGATGATATAGAACGTGAGAAATTAAATAGCAACATCTTGAAAAATGTCCATATTACAGAGGAGGATGTGCTGGATGTCTTAAAACACATGAAGGTGGATAAATCCCCAAGATCTGATCAGGTCTACCCTAGAACTCTGTGGGAAGATAGAGAAGTCATTGCTGGGGCCCTTGCTGAGATATTTGTATCATCAATAACCACAGGTGAGGTGAGAAGTTTGGAGGTTGGCTAAGGGAGTGCCACTATTTAAGAAAGATGGTAAGGAAAAGCCAGGTTATTATAGACCAGTGAGCCTGACATTGGTGATGGGCAAGCTGGTGGAGGGAATCCTGAGGGACTGGATTTACATATATTTGGAAAGGCAAGGACTGTTTAGGGATAGTCAACATGGCTTCATGCATGGGAAATCGTGTCTCACTAACTTGATTGAATTTTTATTAGAAGTAACAAAGAGGATTAATGAGAGTAGAGCTAGTACGAACTGCAGATGCTGGAGAATCTGAGACAACAAGGTGCAGAGCTGGATGAACACAGCAGGCCAAGCAGCATCATAGGAGCAGAAAGGCTGACGTTTCGGGCCTAGACCCTTCTGATGAAGGGTAATCTCTATGGACTTCAATAAGATAATCGACAAGGTTCCTCATGGTAGACTGGTTAGCAGGGTTAGATGACATGGAATACAGGGAAAACTACCCACTTGGATACAGAATTGGCTCAAAGTAGAAGACAGAGGGTGATGGTGGAGCGTTGTTTTTCAGACTGGAGGCCTGTGACCAGCAGTGTGCCACAAGGAGCAGTGCTGGGTTCACTGCTTTTCCTCAGTTATAATAAATTATTTGCATGTGAACATAGGACGCATGGTTAGTAAGTTTGCAGATGACACCAAAATTGGAGATGTGGTGGACAGCGAAGAAGGTTACCCCAGAGTACAACAGAATCTTGATCAGATGGGCCAATGGGCCTAGGAGTGGCAGATGGAGTTTAATTTAGATAAATGTGAGGTGCTGCATTTTGGGAAGGCACATCAGGGCAGGACTTATACACTTGGTAAGGTCCTGGGGAACGCGACTATAGCACATCAGGCTGTCGCTTGACTGTGAGACAGCTCCGCCTCTTTGGCACAAACCTCCAGATAGTGAGGAGAACTTCGCAGGATTGACAAGGCTGGATTTACCATTGTTGCTTCCAGTGCCCAGTTCAATGTCTGGTAGCCCAATTCAATTTCAGTCTTAGACTTTGAAGGCAGTTTGCTATATCTCTGTGTCTTGTTTAACCATTTCAAAGACCATTTAAGAGTCAACCAGATTTCTGTGAATTTGGAGTCACTTGTAGGCCAGACAGGAGAATTAGCCTTTTAGAGACATCAGTTGTCCTATTGGACTTGCCACTGCACAGCTATGTACATAGCAGCGATTCAACCTCGGTCTTTCTTGGTCAGTTTGCTTCATCTCGTCATTAGCTTACATTCATGTAGTAAGAGTAGGATATTTAATTATTTTGCTTGCTATGGTCCACCAGTCATTGCGACATATGAACAACATGATGGAACAGCAGGAAAAGTGTGCACATCCCAATAATAGATGACCTATGTCAAGCAACAGGTCCCATTGGCCATTGCATTGGGCAACGTGCCAACTGTTCTCAATCAGCTCACCCTTGCAACAGTATTTCCCCTGTTATATGTAATTCTGATATTGCAAATCAATGATTAAATAATGCAGACTGTGCTAAGAATTACACTGGAAGTAACGTTAAGATGATTAGAGACAACAAGGTGCAGGGCTGGATGAACACAGCAGGCCAAGCAGCATCATAGGAGCAGAGAGGCTGATGTTTCGGGCCTAGACCCTTCATCAGAAAAGGGGGAGGGGAAGGGGGTTTTGAAATAAATAGGGAGAGAGTGGGAGGCGGATAGAAGAGGGATACAGGAGAGGATAGGTGGAGAGGAAACAAACAGGTCGAAGAGGCGGGGATGGAGCCAGTAAAGGTGAGTGTAGGTAGGGAGTTAGGAAGGGGATAGGTCAGTCCAAGGAGGACAGACAGGTCAAGGGGGCGGGATGAGGTTGGTCGGTAGGAGATGGAGGTGCGGCTTGAGGTGGGAGGAGGGGATAGGTGGGAGGGAGAACAGGTTAGGGAGGCAGGGACGAGCTGGACTGGTTTTGGGATGCGGTAGGGGGAGGGGAGATTTTGAAACTTGTGAAATTCACATTGATACCATTGGGCTGCAGGGTTCCCAAGCGGAATATGAGTTGCTGTTCCTGCAACCTTCGGGTGGCATC
>NW_025977956.1:0-6719 GCF_021869965.1 Rhincodon typus | reverse complement strand
ACAGTGTAGAGCTGGAGGAGCGCAGTAGGCCAGGCAGCATCAGAGGAGCAGGAAAGTTGATGTTTCGGGTCGGGACCCTTTTTCAGAATTTCAGAATTTCTGAAGAAGGGTCCTGACCTGAAACGTCAACTTTCCTGCTCCTCTGATGCTGCCTGGCCTGCTGTGTTCCTCCAGCTCCACGCTGTGTTATCTCCAAATCACACAAATTTCTGTGTTTCTTTTCAACCTCACAATGTTTTATGAAATATTTGTGCATCTTTAAACACTGCCCTCCTATGTAAACTATTGATCAACTTCCTTAGTCTGGATCATAACTTTCCTGTGAAGTGCCTTGGTGACATTTTGTTTTTCCCTGTTTTCATTCATGAGATGAGCGTGTCACTGGCTAGGCAGCATTTATTGCTTATCCCCAATTACCTAGAGGGCAGTTAAGAATCAACCACATTGCTGTGGATCTGGAGTCTCATGTAGGCCAGACCAGGTAAGGGTGGTATTTTTCCTTCCTTAAAGGGCATTATAAGTTCTGTAAGTTGTTGGTGTGGCTGGGTTGCCTGATCTCAGAACCTCGTACAATAATGTCATGCGAAAAGAGCAGAGGAACAGAGGTCACATTCAATTGTAGATTAGATGAGTGTGTGCAGGTACCTGGGAGAATTGCTACCCTCCATCATCATTTCACAACCAGTTTTGGAAGTGAATGTGAGGACCTGAAGATGATAAGATTGAGCTTTAACCACTGAATGCTAGGTTGATTGTGATTAATACACTAGGCCTCTGCTGCCTGGAAAGGGTCAAGGTAGCATTCAACCAGAGAGTGTTGCAGAGATTTAACTTTAAGGCTTCAACTACAAACTGTATAACATTTACTACTAAATGTGTTATTTTAGTGATACAAATATCCTAAAAGCAGCCCTTGAAATTATTTCAGGAAGAGGTAGAAAGATTCTCGATGAGCAAGAGGCTGAAAGGTTTCATACAATATGATTGTGCTGACCTTGATGCCATCCTAAACCTCATAGACGTCTATAAAATCATGAGAGGCATAGATAAGGTAAATAGCCAAAGTCTTTTTGCCAGTTTAGGGGAACCCAATGCTAGAGGGCATCAGTTTAAGGTGAGATAGGAAAGACTTAAAACAGACAAAAGGCACAACTTTTTGATGGGGTCTGGTATGTATGCAGAACAAGTTGCCAGTGGCCAAGGTAGATACATTTACATCTTTTCAAAAGCAATTGGACAGGTACATGAATAGGAGATGTTTAGAGGGACATGGGCCAAACGCAGACAAATAGGAACAGTTCAGTTTAGGAAAACTGGTCAGCATGGATAAGTTGGGCCAAAGCGACTGTTTCTGTGCTGCATGACTCTCTGACTCTAGTCAGATCAACCATGGAGCAGGATCAAGGGTAGAAATTATGAGGGGCATACATAGGTTAGATAAGAAAGAAAACCTCTCCTTTTGGCAGAGGGACCATTAACTGGGAGTCATATATTTAAAGCAAAGGGCAAGAGGTTTCAAGAGTATTT
Source organism: Rhincodon typus (assembly GCF_021869965.1). Taxonomy (NCBI): domain Eukaryota; kingdom Metazoa; phylum Chordata; class Chondrichthyes; order Orectolobiformes; family Rhincodontidae; genus Rhincodon; species Rhincodon typus. Next base: position 5,192 of record NW_025977956.1, on the reverse strand, counting down.
ATGGAAGTTTTTTTTTTCATCCAGGATGTAGTTGGAATCTGGAACTCTCTGCCTCAGAAGGGTTTTAGAGGTGGAAACCATCACCACATTTCAGAAGTATTTAGATAATCACTTGATACTCCACAGCATACAAGGCTACATCAGAAGTCACACAACACCAGGTTATAGTCCATCAGGTTTGTTTAAAATCACATAAGCTTTCAGAGTGTCATGCGCAGTGAGACAGGAGAGCGCACAGACCTAGAGTTTATAAGCAGAGAGATCAAGGGCTAATGAGACTAGCTAAGGTGCTCAATGACAGGGGCGGACAGGATGGGCTGAAGGGGATCTTTCCATGTTGTGAAACTCTACGACTCCAGTCTGCCTTGATTTGGTATATAATATAGGAGCTTCTGTTATCACGTTTATAAAGTTTGACAGATTCCAGGGGAGTAATTATTGATGAATGAATGAATGATTTATTTCTTGTCACATATCTTGAAGATAAAGGAAAGAGTATTTTGTCGCCACAATCCAGTGCCATTTTGAGTTCAGTGAAAGGAAAACATACACGTTGCCACGCAAATCCCTTACTAATTTCTAAAACCAGCCACAGAAAAGCAATGTAACCCAGATAGTTAATAACTGTGTGGTTTAAAAATTTTGGCAGCTTATGACTACTACAGGCACAGCTAAATGCTAGAACCTTGTTAAACTCATGATGGATAGGCTGGGAGATATGGTTATTGAGAGAATGCCTCAAAGTGAAAGTTTCTTGTGGATTACCACACACCATTTGGTGAAAGCTGCCCAAATGTTTGGATGTGGGCACTGAAGGAAATAAAAAGTCTGAAGCAGTTTGAGCTAAATTAAGTATTCAAGGTGTGTCGCTATCCTTGTAATGTTGGAAAGTAAACAAAAGCAACTCCTATAATTTTCTCCTCCAAGAAGCAATTTGTGCATCAGTCATGCTTGGTTATTTGCATAAGAATGCTAATTGGCGAGGGCAATTTTACATTTGAGTTTGTGATCGCAAGACTCAGTAACAACATTGCACCTGTGTGCTGATTTTTCAATTTTCAAGTTTTGGATCTCACAGATGGCTGAAAGCACTCATAGAAAATGTCCCAATTTGCTGAATGTTACGAACGGGAATCAACAGCAAAAACCTTTGTGAACAGCACTGCCTTACATCCAATTCATGTCTCAAAGGAATTCCACTGTGCTCTTTCCAAAAAAATTAACTTGGTCAAAATCCACCAGAAAGGGACAGGTTTCTCTGTTTTTTTTAGTCCTAATTGTGATCAAAAGATTCATAAATTGTCATGCTCATTGCGCTTGTAAAGACGTCATTAAATGTCAATCAAATTATGTTCTATCCTTGTAAAATCACAGGTGAGAATACATGTGGGATTTTTAGCACCACTGGAGCAAATCAGATCAGCCATAATAGAAACATAGAAACATAAAATATAGCAGCAAGAGTAGACCATTCAACCCTTGACCTGTTCCACCATACAACATAATCATGGCTGATCATCCAACTCAGTGCTCTGTTCCTGATTTCTTCCCATGTCCTTTAATCCTTCACTCAAAGAGTCATAGGGTCATAGAGGCTGTACAGCACGGAAACAGACCCTTTGGTCCAACTCGTCCATGCCGACCAGGTATCCTAAATTAATCCAGTACCATTTGCCAGTATTTGGCCCATATCCCTCTAAAACCTTCCTATTAAAATACCCATCCAGATGTCGTTTAAATGTTGTAATTGTACCAGCCTCCACCACTTCCTCTGGCAGCTCATTCCATACACGTCCCACCCTCTGTGTTAAAAAGTTGCCCCTTAGGTCCCTTTTAAATCTTTCCCCTCTCACCTTAAACCTTTGCCCACTTGCTTTGGACTCCACTACTCTGGGAAAAGACCTTGGCTATTTACCCTATCCATGCCCTCATGATTTTATAAACCTCTATAAGGCTACCCCTTAGCCTCTGATGCTCCAAGAAAAATAGCCCCAGCCTATTCAGCCTTTCCCTATAGCTCAAACCTTCCAAGCTGGCAACATCCTTGTAAATCTTTTCTGAGCCCTTTCAAGTTTCACAACATCCTTCCATTAGGAGGGAGACAGGAATTGAATGCAGTATTTCAAAAGTGGCCTAACCAATGTCCTGTACAGCTGCAACATGATCTCCTAACTCCTGTTTCAAAACTTCCCCAGGACCTTACCATTAAGTGTGTAAGTCCTGCCCTGATTTGCCTTTCCAAACTGCAGCACCCTCACATTTATCTAAATTAAACTCCATCTGCCACTAGTAGGGGAGGTGATGGCCTAGTCTAATTAAGGCTGGACTGTTAATCCGAAGACCCAGATACCATTCTGGGGACCCAGGATTGAATCCTACCATGGCAGATGATGGAATTTGTATTCAATAAATATCTGGAATTAAGAATCTAAAGATGACCATGACTCCATTGTCGATTATCAGAAAAACCTATCTGGTTCACTAATGTCCTCTAGAGAAGGAAACTGCCATCCTTACCTTGTCTGGCAGAAATGTGACTCCAGACCCACAGTAATGTGGTTGACTCTTAATTGCCTTCTGGGCAACTAGGGATGGGCAATAAATGCTGCCTGGTCAGTGACACCCTCATCTGGTAAATGAATAAAGAAAAAAACTCCTCAGTCCATTGTCCCATCTGATCAAGATCCTATTGTACTCTGAGGTAACTTACCTTACTGTCCACTACAACTCCAATTTTGGTGTCATCTGCGAACTTACTAACCATACCTCCTATGTTCACATCCAAATCATTTTTATAAATGACACACCGCTGTTCACAGGCCTGCAGTTTGCAAAGTAACGCTCCAGCACCACCCTCTGTCTCTTAACTTCGAGCCAGTTCTGTATCCAAATGTGTTCCATGTGATCTAACCTTGTTAAACAGTCTACCCTGCAGAACCCTGTCAAACACCTTACTGAAGTCCAAATAGATCACGTGCACTGCTCTGCTCTCATCAATACTTCTTGTTACTTCTTCAAAAACTCAATTTAGTGAGACACGATTTCCCAAGCACAAAGCCATAATCCTGAGAACAATGTCTACATTTTTTTTCTTGAAAACATTCAATGTTTTGTTCTCACCTGCTTTCTGAGGTAGAGAATTCCACAGGATTATCACTCTCTGGATGAAGAAATTTGTCCTCATCTCTGTCGTATATATTCTAGCCTTTATCTTTAGAGTGTAACCCTTGTTTCTGTACTCCCCAGTCATCAAGAACATCCTTCTAGCATCTACCTAGACTAATCCTTTAGAATTTTATAGGTGTTTGTGAGATCGCCTTGTCATTCTTCTAAACTCTCACAAATATAATCCTCACTGATTCTGTCTCCTTTTACATCAGTCCTGCCATCCCCGGGATCAGCCTGATAAAACTTTGCTGCATGTAGTCAATGGCCAGAGCATCCTTCTGCAGATAACGATCCCAAAACTGTGCACAATATTCCAGGTGTGGTTTACTAATATCTTGTATGTTTGCAGCGATACATCTCTGCTCCTGTACCTAAAACCTCTCGCTATGAAGGCCAACATACCATTTGTCTTCTTCACTGTCCTGCATGTTTAACTTCAGTGACTGGTAGATAAGGACACTTTGGTCTCATTTCATCCGTCACCGTCCCAATCTATCATCATTCAGATAGTAATTTACCTTTCTATTTTTGCTACCAAAGTAGATAACCTCATATATATTTACATTGTACAGCATCTGCCATGTTGTTGCCCACTTACTCAGCTTGTCCAATCATACTGAATCTTCTCTACATCCGCTTCATCCTCCCACCCAACTTTGTAGCATCTTAAAGTCAGAAGCTATGACATGTAGCTTTCTCATTTAAATATATTCAACATTGCAAGTATATTGTGAAGAGCTGGGGTTCAAGCACTGATCCCTGTGGTACCCCACTAGTCACTGCCTGCCACTCAGAAAAAGACCCATTTATTCCTACCTACTAAATGGCAGAACTAGCTTGAAAGACTGATTGGCCTACTCTTTTACGTAATTCATTTATTCATAAATCACAAATGGCATTTTGTACAGATAATACCCTCCTGCTTCATCCTCTGATCGACTTGGTCTTCAACGATTTGTCTGCCATGGCTCAGATTGTAGTGCCCTTGCCTTCCTACCTGAAAATGGAGGGCTCGAGTATGACTCAAGAACAAAATTTGTAGCTGCTACTCCCTGGGACAGTGCTGTCTTTTGGATGCAACGTTAAACCGAGTCTCTCATCTTCAGTCTCAGATGAATGTAAATGATGACACGGCAGTGTTTCAGTAAAGAGTTGTGGAGTTATCTTCAGTATTCTGGTCAGTATTTGTCCCTAACACATGATCAATCAAGCATATTATCTGGACATTATCACAATTCTGTTTGTGAGAGCTATCTGCATATCAGTTGGCGGCTGTGTTGTTTATATTACAATAGTAAGCATTCTGGGATCTTCTGAAAGACACTAAATGAATGCAAGGTTTGTATTCTATCTCCCCACTAACATTGTAACACTTCTTTGATGCCGCCATAGTTTCTTCAGATCTTTTTAAACAGCTGAATGTGAAAACTGTCAGTTCCTCATAAAGTTTCTTAGTGCCATTAAAAACTGACGAGACCACCTCTGGAGGTCAATGTGCAGGACTGGTCTCCAAAAACTCCAATGGACATAGGCCCAGCCAATCCAATGCATTAGATCTTCTATTTATTGCAGAATCACAGAAGGAGGCCATTTAGCCCATTGTGCCTGCAGTGGTTCTATTCCCCAGTGCCAATCTCCTGTCATTTCCGCATACCGCTGCATACAATCTCCATCCAGATAATCATCCATTTCCCCTCTTGAATTTCTCAATTGAACCTGCCTCCGCCACATTTCCGTGCGGTCCAGACCCTAACTACTCACTGAGCTAAAAAGTTTCTTTTTGCATCACCTGCTTTGTTCACATACCACTTTAAATTTAAACGTTCATGTTCTTTTCTGCCTTCTATGTGGGAACAGCTTCTCCCTATTTACTCTATATATAGCCTGCTCATAATTTTGAAAACCTTTGTCAAGTATAAAGTCAACTTATCACAGAGCTCAGAGATAGTAGGAACTGCTGATGCTGGAGAATCTGTGATAACAAGGTGTAGAGCTGGATGAACACAGCAGGCCGAGCAGCATCA
>NW_025977955.1:0-6719 GCF_021869965.1 Rhincodon typus | reverse complement strand
GAAGGGTCTAGGCCCGAAACGTCAGCCTTCCTGCTCCTATGATGCTGCTTGGCCTGCTGTGTTCATCCAGCTCTACACCCTGTTATCTCAGATTCTCCAGCATCTGCAGTTCCTACTACCTCTGGTTAAATGGTCACCTAGTTCTAACGGAGATTGAAACTGGTGCGGCTGTATTAGTGATCACAGAAACAGTTGTTATCAAATTCGCTCTGGACTCTAACCCTTAAGTTTGCACAAGACCTCAGTAAGACTGAGAACCTATACCAGGGAACCTTTAAAGATTAAGGGTACAACTTCGCTTCCGGTCTCTTATGAGAAGCAGCTGGTTCAGTTACCAATAATTGTAGTAAAAGGCTCAGGTCCAAGCTTGATGGGGTGAAAATGGTTGAGAAAGATTCATCCAGATTGGCCCAACACTTTTCGACTAGAAAATGGCTGCATGAGTGAAGTCTTAATTAAATACCCAGAAGGTTTTCAGGACAGGCGAGGAACTTTCAAAGGAGCCAAAGCCACTTTGCATGTTGACCAGGAAGCAATTCCACGATTTTGCAAGGCCCACCCAGTGCCATTTGCCTTACGGGCAAACGTAGAGACAGAAATCAGGAGTCTGGAAAGCGAAGGAATCATCAAACCATTCCAGTTTGTGGAATGGGCACCACAGGTAATACTGATTGTGAAGTCCGATGGGTTGGTTCATCTTTGTGGGGATTTTAAACAAGCAGTAAACTGCTTTTCACAACTAGATAAATATCCAATCTCTCACATAGAAAACTTTGTTTTTGTTCCTGATTTGCAGCATCCGCAGTTCTTTTGGTTTTCACATGAGTATCCGCTGTGCACATGGTGTTCCCACGTATGAAGGTAGTGTCCATGTCAAAGGTCTGACATGTCTTGCAGAGGTTGCCATGACAGGATTGTATAGTGTTGTGGATGATGTTGTCCTGAAGGCTGGATAATTTGCTGTGAACAGTGGTCTGTTCAAAGTTTGGCAATTGTTTGAAGGCGAGAAGTGATAGAGAAGATCTTGGCAAGGTGCTTATTGTCATCGAAGATGTGTTTGTCTTCTGAGGAGGTCATTACGGTTTTTTTGCTGTGGAATGTCAGAACTGGAGATCGATGAGTTGAGCATCATATCCTGTTCCTATAAGGGTGTGCTTCAACACCTTCAGGTCTCTGTCTTGTTCCTCTTCATTCGAACAGATCCTGTGTATGCGTAGGGCTTGTCTCCGGGGATGGCTTTTTTAATATGTTTGGGGAGGAAGTTAGAAAAGTGCAGCATCACAAGGTTATCCAAAGTCTTGCGGTAGAGTGAGATGTTGACGTGTCCGGCCCTGATGGAAATGCATGTGTCCAAGAATGAGATTGATTCTAAAGAGTTGTCCATGGAAAATCTGATGATGGGATGAAACTTGTTGATATCACTATGTAGTTGTTTGAGTAATTCCTCACCATGAGTCCAAAGGAAGAAAATATTGTCAATGTATCTGGTGTATATCATTGGTCGGAGGTTCTGTGCAGCAACAAAGTCTTGTTCAAAACTGTGCGTGAAAATGTTGGCATGTTGGTGCAAACCAGTTGCGCGCGCATGCGCGCACACACACACATTTAAATCTATGCGGTGAAACTACATTTGTACATTTGTAATTGCAGATACATTCTATTTTGTTCAAAAAGCACACAATTTGTAGACAATGTGGTATTTTATAAATTCCTACTTTAGAAACAAAACTAATCTGACTCCAGAGTGATTCACAGCCAGGTTCTAAACAAGGTCTCACACATTGTTTGACCTGAGATGTCACCTCTGCTATACTGATAAAACCTTTAGTTATCTCACAGCAATGACTTGAAAGACATTCTGGGATTTGTACATTAATCCTTTCTAAGTGATTAAAGATTTAACAGTCATCTTAGGTTTGTTCAACACTTTCGCATCAGTTGTATGAACCTTTGATCTTTTGCTTATAAATTTTGTGTCTGATGCCACCTCTCTCACTGACACCTGAAGAAGGAGCAAGACTCCAAAAGCTTGTGTTTCCAAATAAACCTGTTGGACTATAACCTGGCGTAATATCAGACTGTGACGCAAAAGGAAGCTGTCCTGGCAAAACTAAAACAGCTGATGTGATGGGGAAACTGAAGGGCCATCACAACCAGGACTGAAATTTTTCTGGACCCAGTGAGACCAGAACACTGTAGACGATGGTGTTTTATTGTGGGTTGCAAGAATCATTGTCCCAAGCAAATGTCGCTGCCATACACTGGCTAAACTTCACCAGGGTCATCCATGGGTGTCTAAAATGAAGATGTATCAGGAACGTCAATGCCGGACACAAGATTCCTCCACATGAGAGAGACAGTTTACTTCAGGGGATGAAGCTTGGTGTCAAAACCACGAAATGGCCCTGCATGGGTAAGAGGCATGGTCAACGTAATGTCAGTTCCCATCGTGTACAAAGTTTGGGTAGGTGAGGCAGTCCTGAATGAACACTTGGACCACGTGAAAGCTGCAAACTTGCAAATAGAAGCAAAACATACCCAGTCCCTCACGTAAACTGTGGGTTCTCCCCATCCATCTAGCATTGAAGAAACCTTAGAGTCTGGGATGGGCACAGTGGATGTCGCAGCCTCAACGCCTTTACCACCTGAAGAAGATGAATTTCTTCCGAGATGGTCCAGCCACCAGAGGCATACTACGGTCCGGTACACACTGCCTGCATCCAAGGTTAAGTTGGAGGAACTGGACTTGGTGCAAGAACACCCCAGGACAGGCTACAAGACAAAGAACAGGCCTACGTCTCCAGACTTAGAAAGGGAGGGATGTAGTGATCATAATGAGGTCAGCCAGGTGGACCTCATAGAACATGAGCTCCCTGATTGGACCAGACTAACAGGCCCTATCAGGGAACCTTGGCTAACAGATATAAACATGAGTGTCAGACATCCTGTTTCACTCTGAGAGCTGGTTTTGAGGGAGCTGCATCAGTGTCAACTATTATGCACGTGTAAATAAATGGTGACAGAATACTGGCCTCCATGGAGTTATTTCAGGAGGGTTGATATGATGATTGGCTGGGTGATTGACAGTGAGAGGGTGTTAGGTTACAAGAGGATATAAACTGATTGGTCAGATACACAGATCAGTGGCAGATGAAATTTAGCCCTGATAAGTCTGAGGTGATGCAATTTAGAAGAAGGAACAAAGCAAGGGAGTACTTAATGAATGGTAAGATATTAGGAAGCTCAGATGAACTGAGGGTTCTTGTTCTTGTCCTTAAATCCTTGAAGGTAGTAGGTCAGGTTAATAGGATAGTTAAGAAGCAATACAGGATACTTGCCTTTATCAGCCAAGGCATGGATTATAGGAGTAGGCAGATCTTGTTGGAGCTGTACAAAACTTTGTTTAGGGCCCAGCTGGAGTGCTGTGTGCAGTCCTTATCACTGCACTATAGGGAGGATGTGATTGCACTGGAGTGGATGCAAAGCAGATTCACCAGGATGTTGCCTGTGATGGGGCTCTCTAGCTATGAAGAGAGGCTGAATAAGCTCAGGTTGTTTTCTTTGGAGCGGAGAAGGTTGAGGAGGAACCTGATCAAAATGTCCAAGATTATGAACAGTGTGGACAGGGTCAATAGAAAGCAGCTGTTCCCCTTAGTCAAAGGATCAATAACAAGGGGAAACACTTTTAAGGTGAAAAACAGAAAGTTTAGAGGGGATTTGACAACCCCTTTGTCACCCAGAGGTTGGTCAGGGTCTGGAATGCACTGCACGGGAGGGTAGCTGAGGCAGGAAATCTCACAACCTTTAAAAAGTTCTTGGATGAGCACTTGAAATGTCATAATGTTCAAGGCTATGGGCCTAGTGTGATAAAGTGGGACTAGTGTAGATTTAATCTAATTTTTGCGGCACAGGCACGATGGGCTGAAGGGCCTCTTCTGTACTGTAAGATTCTATGAAAAGCCAAGTGTTCTCAACATTGGCTCTTTGGAAATACCATTTCTCTTCCAAAAAAAACTGCTCATTATTGCTTTCTGTTCCTCATTAATACCATTGGCTTCAATGGTATTCAAATGGCTAAGTTGAAAGCAACCCATTGATCCCAGCTGGCTACTGACGCCTTCTCTGCTGTCTAATTCCAACTAGCTACTGACTCTCTCTCTCTCTCTCTCTCTCTCTCTCTCTCTCTGTGTCATGTAATTCCAGCTGGGTATGTATTATCTCAAAAAACAACTTTGAATATCTAGTTATTCAACACCAATCATATAGATCTGTGAAAAGCAAATGGGCTAACAGTTGTCACACAGAATCCCAGATAAAGTCTATTTATTCACTGAGGGCTATTGAGAATGATTCTGAGAATCAGCTTAAACAGAAGAAGAAATATGAGCAGGACTTCAATTAGACTATATGAAATCTGTGCCACCATTGAATAAGGTCATAACCGATCTGATCATGGCCTTAACTCCATTTCCCTGGCTCAGCATTTCATAACACAAAATAGTGAGATTGTTAGTAACCAGTTGGGATTACACAGGAGAGAGAGGGTCAGTAACCAGTTGGGATTACACAGGAGAGAGAGGGTCAATAACCAGATTAGGTTGCACAGGAGGGACAGGTTCAGCAACTAACTGGGTTTACACCAAAGAGAGGGTGTTAGTAGCCACCTGGAACTGCACTGGAGAGAAAGAGAGGGTGAATGCCCAGCTGAAATTAATTGAGTGAAAGAGAGAGGATCAGTAACCAGTTGGAATTGGACAGCAGAGCTCAGTGGACAGCTGGGATCAATGGGTTACTTTCAAATTAGCCGATGGTTCAGTTACAATCAAAAGACAAAGGGAGAGCAAACAAATCCAGAGTTCCTGGAATATAAAAAGGAGATAGAAATTAAAATAGATGAAAACATGTGCTTATGACAGAATTCATGTAGAAAATTCTGTTGAGAACCAAGGTGAAAACAGAATGCTCAGATGGGAGGTGAAATATTAAACTAGAGATGAAGAGAGGAATTATGAAAAAAGACTGGCAGCTAAAATTAAGAGCCATCCTGAAGTTTTCTATAGTAAGAGTTGAAAGGAGAAGTACAGTCAATTAGGGTCCAAAGGGGATTCTCACAAGAAAGCAAGAAGGAAGGCTGAAGTGTGAAAGGAATATTTTGCATCTGTCTTTGCCAAGGAGGTAGTTGCTATCCAGATAATGTGACAGATGAGGAACCTCTGAAGGGTTCAAAATTGGGAAGAAGTGTTAGATAGGTTATCGACATTTAAAATTGACAAGGTGCTGGGACAGAATCAGAAACATCCAAAGAAACTGAAGGAAGTGAGAGTGCAAATTGCTGTGATATTGGTTCCAATCCTTTAATTTCCCTAGACTCGGGGGAAGATGGTAGATGACTGGAGAAATGTAAATATCACTGCCTTGTTCAAAAAGGATAAGACCAGTAATTACAAACCAGTTAGTTTCAGTGATGAACAGATAAACATTCAGCAACTTGAATGTTTCAAGTAGGAATTGAAGTTGTTTTGAAAACAAAAACTGCTGGAGATCACAGCAGGTCAGGCAGCATCCATATCTAGATGACTGTTCATCACAGTGGACATGAAGTGTGGAGAAGGCAGCATTTATGCAATAGTTGTCTTGTTATCTTTGCAAGGTGAACGTCTGAAAATGAAATTCAGTAATCCATACAAAGTCGTTAGGAGGGTTAGTAAAGTGGCTTGTCTGATAAATACTCCTGATTGTAGGAGGAAGAATCAATTTTGTCATATAAATATGCTGACAAGGTATTATCACAGGGAAGAGAGTAAGGAGGAACAAATGTGTCAGGTTGTAAGAGTAGTGAAAGATGACAGGGATAATCAGAGTGCGGTAGAAGGAGAGGCAGACAGTTCTTAAAAGGAACCTCCTACAATTTGACTAATTAACATAGAAATAATGGGACATTTAGACATGAGTTCTCACATTTAGGTAAAAGAAAATGTGAGGATCTTGTAAGATTACTGAGAAAGTTTGATGTAATCTGTAGAGGTAGACCTCAATGTACTACATTAGGTCAACGTGATGTGGACATAGGAGGGGCAGGACAAAAAAAACATTGGATTCAGTTCATGCTGGAAAACCACTTGACTACACCTTGTCAAAGCAGCTGGAGTTCACCTATAGTGTAGGTTCCTAAACTGAATGGATCAACTAGATTTTGTACAGATTGTAGAAATGTCAATGTGGTCACAAAGGCATATACGTACCCAATTCTATTACTGGAAGACTGAATTGATAAGTTTGGCAGTGACTCATTCCCAACTCTAAGACTCTGTAAGGTTATATAAGGGGGAGGAAGAAAGAATGGTTGAAAGTCTTGTTTTGTGCTTGTGCATCATGTGTTTTGTAATGAAATGCATTTTTGATATGATATTTTGAATAGAATTCCTGCAGTGTGGAAATAGGCCCTTTGGCCTGTTTCAAAATGTTTGAAATTTCCTTAATGATGGAGGCATGTAAGGACTATGTATTTTTATTTTATATTTTTAAAGAAATGGGGACAGAATAAAAAGAACTGTTTTAAAATCAGTGCTTGAAATTTGATTCCGTACAATCCCTATAGTGTGGAAGTTGGCCTTTCGCCCATTGAGTCCACACCAACCCTCCAAAAAGCATCCCATCCAGACACACACATCACCCCTCCCCCCACTTCTCACCCCTCCCCCCACTTCTCACCCCTCCCC
>NW_025977954.1:0-6719 GCF_021869965.1 Rhincodon typus | reverse complement strand
ACAGGTTTAAATCTATATATCTGCTAGTGTCAGTAATGGTGACTGTAAAGTCATCATCAATTGTTGCAAAAGCCCATCTAGTTCATGGAAGGAATTCTACAGTCCTAACCTTGTCTGACTTGTGTGACTTCAGAACCGTAGCAAGTGGTTGACTCTTGACTGCTCTCATAAATGCCTAGCAAGCCAGCAAATCAATTGATCAATGGCAATTAGGGATGGGCATCAAATACCGCTCTTGACAGCTTACCCGAAGAACAACCAAAAATAGGAATTACAGTCTAGAAACATGGCATTTGACCCAACAAGTCCATGTTGATTGTCGTTTTCCACAAGCAATACCTCATATCTTTGACCAGAGAGGTAACATCTTTATTGTTGGCATAATCTTTGCCTGAGTCACTGAATCAATTAACATGTTCCACTCTTTCACAAATATCTATGTAAGAAAGGTCTCTCCTGTTTCCTGTTCTAAACATCTTATATTTAATCTTGTATCCATACTCCATCATCTAGATCCCTGAAGTATTGGAAGCAATTTGCTTCTAACTCTCTAAATCTCTCCAGCCTCCCACCCCTCTCTTAAAACTCTTGAACTCCTCCACCCCAGTGTCTCTAAATTCTGCCTCATTTTGATGCGCCCCCTGGTGTTTGTGTCTTCAGCTGCCACTTGCCTCTGCAGTACCATGTCTAAATTGCCCTATCCCTTTACCCCCTCCCATCCTTAAAGACACTCATTAAAACCCACCACTTGGACCAACTTTTGGTAACATTTCCTAATATCTGCTTTCTTTCTGTGCAGTGCTGATAATTATATGCATTGCATTATATTACAATGTGGTAATAGACATTTGGCCCAACATGCCAGTACTTCGACTCCACTTGATGTTAATCCTGTCCCTTTTATTCCCTGGCCTACAACATTTCTCACAAATCTATTGCGTGGCACTGTCTCGACATCCTGTCTCTAGAATGGGGGTCAAAATCTGCAAACACTGCTCCAATTAAGAAGGGTTTATATAGATTTGCCATCACTTTTATGTTCCATACCTCTTGCCATGAAGCCTCATATTCCATTAGCATTTTTATGGTCTTATCCACACTTGAGTGCTCCTTTTAATATCTTCTGGGCCCGAGTTCACAAATCCCATTGCTCTCCATCATCGAGCATCTTTCATATAAAGTACCATTATTAGTCTTTTTTAAATCTAAATGCATCGCTTTACTCTCACTGACATTGAATACCATCTGTCCTATTCCACTATCTTGTCTATGTTCTTTTATATCTTTCTTTGGTCCCCAATAACTAACTATGCTTCTGATTTCAGCCTCATTAGCAAATCTGGACAAGGCTCCCAATTGCCCTATATCTAAATAGGCAAAGTCTTTTCCCCAGAGTGAGGGAGTCCAAAACTAGAGAGCATAGGTTTAAGGTGCGAGGGAAAAGATATAAAAGGGACCTAAGGGGCAACTTTTTCACACAAAGGGTGGGGCATACATGGAGTGAGCTGCCAGAAGAAGTGGCGGAGGCTGGTATGATTACAACATTTAAAAGGCATCTGGATGGGTAAATGAATAGGAAGGGTTTAGAGGGATACAGGCCAAATGCTGGCAAATGGGACTAGATTTATATAGGATATCTGGTCGGCATGGACAAGTTGACCCAAGGGTACGTTTCAGTGCTGTATATCTCCATGACTGTATGACTGTATCTCTAACTTGCCTTTCTCTTCAATCGTCTTGAAGGTCCCATTGCCATCTGTTTACTGCCATCACTTTAGTGAATAAGTTCACTTACACAGGCAGTTGATGCGAGGTCATGTGGTGCAATGGATAGCATCCCTGCTTCTGAGCTAGACACTCTGGATTCAAATCGCCATGCCAGGACTTGATGACCAAGGAAGGTGTTTTCAGGACGTGAGCAACCGGGTTGAGTGCCAACTTGTCAATCCTTCCAGCACATGCCCAATGGCTAATGGTAATAGAGGGAAAAATCCCTGATCAGCCATTTAATGGAAAGAACATCCGAGCCTTCACTATTTACAGCTCCAGCCTACAAGATGTATGTAAAAGTGCATGTTACCACAGCAACATGAACTCCCTGGCTGAATTGTAATCACTACTTAGTTAGTCAGAGGATATGTTCCTTGATGATGAAGTAAACAACTGATTGTTTACGTTCATGCCTTTAATTACAGACACAATGGTAAGTGGCAAATGTTCCTTCCTTCATTTACTTAAGCAAGACCTTTCATAATTTGTTAATACATCTACCAGATACAACATATTCTGTTACAAAGATCTCCAGTTCGCCAGACCTTCCTCATTTGGAGAGATCCTTCTGCAATTGGAATGAAAGATTTGTGCTACACAGTCCAATATGGAGCAAAATAAGCATATGAGTGTTGTGTATTAGAAGTGCTCTAACCATATTGTTTAGAGTGCCTTGTTGTTGATCAGGCTACGAATTACTAACTGCTGTTGGCTGCATTGCTTATGCAGTTTGGAGCCTGATACCTGTCTGAGTTCATTCATTTGAGAAAAGCCACGGTTCGAGACCAACTATAGTTCAAGACTGACCATGGTTTGCATTGTGCATGTGGCTGTCTGTCTTTCCAGCTGTTTGGAAGCTAATCCAATGGCCCTTAAGATGCCAGTCAAAAGGTCATTTTCAAGTTGTTTTACATACTTTCACTGGAGTGAGAAATATGGGTTCTCCTCTGGATCCATGTTAACACCAACACCAGCTGTTGGTCACCAGTCACACCCTAATCCTGATTTCCAATCCACATTCCCAATCTCCCGTCCCCCACCCCCACCACTCACCACAATTTCTTTGGCAGATTTACTCAAGAACCTCGGTCAGTTTACAGATCAGTTGAATTTACCACCTGCCATGATTTGCTTGTCCATCTCTAGGGTTAAGTATGATGTCCGTTGCTCAAGCCAATGATTCTTATGGAACAGGAAGACCTGCTATGGGGGAGATAGGGTCACAGAGGTAATGTCACTGGGCTAGTGAGACCCAGCCTACTGCTCTGGGGATAAGTGCCTGTCAGTGGCACTGGTGGAATTTAAAATATTTAATTAGTTTTAAAATTTGGAATTAAAAGTTTGTCTCAGAAAGAGTGGCTATGAAACTATCATTGATTGTTGGAAAAACCCACTGAGTTCATTGATGACCTTTAGGGAATAAAATCTGTCATCCTCACCTGGTCTGACCTACATGTGACTCCAGACCCACAGCAATGTGAGTGATTCTAAATTACCCTCAGAAATAGCCAAGCAAATTATTCAGTTCAATGGAAATAATGGTGGGCAATAAGTGTTGGCTTTGCCAGTGACATATCCCATGAAAGAATAAATATTTTTAATAATCAGTTTGTACAAAATGTTGGTATTGTACATCAGTTCAAACCTGTTCTAATTTACTTTGTACACTCTGCTCCTACTTCTTAAACATAGACAAGAATCTTATCTGAGTTCTGAAGAAGGGTCTCCAGTATCGAAACGTTAACTCTGATTTTTCTTCAGATGCCAGACTGGCTGAGCTTTTCCGGCAACTTTCTGCTCTTGTTGCAGAATCTTACCCTGTTTGTCCTTTTTTAATTTTATCAGCTTGTCATCCCACTTTTAAGGGTTTGTGAAACTTGAACAAAGTGTCTCAACTCTTAATCCTTCAAAACTTATACCGCTCAGTGTATATTTCTAGTCATTTCTATCATCCCAAAATATATTAGCTCAGATCTTGCTATATTAAACGTCATTGGATAACCCAATAAACTCATGTTTGTACACCCTCCTAAAGTCTTTTGCAGTTGATTATAGGTATCACTTGAGGGACATACTATTTATATTCATTCCAGTCTGCTAAACATCCAATTACCATCACTCTATTTTTGAGCTCTAAGCAACATCCTGTGCATAGCATTAGCAACCCATGTGGAATATTTTGCCCTTCTCAATCTCTCTGTCGCTTTCAATGGTCTTTACTAATCTATTCCATCTTCTGAGATTATGAGAAGGAACTAGTGTGAGAGGGACTTATCTAGGTTCTGATGTTATGAGTCCAAAATTCTTTCTCTTTGCTCTGCCGCTAAAAACCAGTTACTGAAATATGGTTCAGTTGTACATTCCCATGTCTGGCTCCTTTGTCTTTCCAATTGGCAAGTGAGCTTTTTATCATTCATGATGTGAAACTATCATAAAATTGTAAATTAAAACAGGCAAATTGAATATCTTGATGCTAACTCAGTTGCCTGGTTTTGATGCCTAGATAAAATGGTAATTTCAGCTCAGGCAGTTGGTTTGTTTGACATGGATCTCCTGGCCTTGCCTCAATTTATGGTTGTAGCAAGCATTTTACGTATTTGCCTTTGTTTAAAAACCATTTTAATCCATGAAAGGGCTCAGTTACGAAGCAAAATGACTAACATTCTCCAGTTTAATAGGTGTAGATGGGAATTGAAATGCAAATAGACCAGCCACAATCTTATTGAATGACAAAGCAGCATCAAGGGGCTGAATGGCCAATTTCTGTTCCCATCTATTATATTGCTGAGTTCTACCCTCGTCCTACCTCATTGCTTCCCCTAAAGGAGTTCTCAGCAATGCTTTCTTTGTTTCTAATTTCTGGAATGATCCTTCATCTCAGCACCCTCATCCCTTCACAAGGTTAGCTGACCCGAGGCTCTGTTGCCTGCATCCGCATCCCAAATAAAGTCTCTGTTATGTATGCCAGAGCTTAGATATTTTCTAATCAACCTGTTCAAAGATGCTGTTACACAACTCTGGAGCATGAAGGACTTGCAGCTAAGTCTCCTGGCTCAGAGATAGTGATACTACCACTGTGCTCTGCTTCAGTTTCATACTCCTCCCCAGTTCTTAATTCACCCATATCCTCACCCACCTCATCCACCCAAACCTTTTCAGTGCAGCCTTGAGCCCTATGTTCCCCTGTCGCTCTTTCTCTTTCTGCTTCTCTCTCTGGGCTGCTGTTTGTCCCTAAGCCTTCCCCCTCGTCAGGAGATCCCTTTCTGAAATTATTCATCTCACCCTCTATTCCTGACGTGCTTCAAACATCACATGAAAACCTGTGTTTCTGGCTGTGTCTTTGATCTGCTCCCCCACCCACTGCATTCCTCTTGCTCTTAACTTTGAAGGTGCTGCTAAATGCTCTTGAAGATGAAGAGAACAGTAGGCTGTTGTCGCAATAAATTCAGAAGTGTTAATAGCAGCTCGCCAGAAGTAAGGGAAAGCTAGAAGGTATGCTTTTAGTGATGAGATACTGCGAGGGGTCAGAGTTACCTTAATGTGCTGGAGCTCCAACTCAACTAAATAGCTGTTAAATTCTTTACCTGGCTAGGGATTTGTTGTTCCATTACTGGAGGGCAAAACTGGGAGGAATTGTCTGGACTAAGTTGCAATTAGCTAGCACTGACTGAAGCTGGCACCAGTTAACTTGGGATATTGAAGTGAAAGGCCCGTAATCAGCCATCGGTCATGTAGAACAATGCATAAAATTAAATTGACATTAATGAATAATTGTGTAATGAAAATGGAAGAGGAGAGTTAATTGCATGTTACAGTGAGTGTAATGCCCAGATAACCTTCCATTTAATGCTATTCTTAGTCCTGCTGCCAAGACTTGCACAGAGTCGTACTCAGCAGGAAGTCATTAAAGCAGTGAGTAGATAATGTCGGGTTTGCTGAAACTTAGCTGGCAACACTAAAACAAGAGTCCCTTTCATACTTCCTTTGTACACTTAGTCTGTTGGTCTAATTTCTACTCTGTTCAGTGAAAAAAAAAGGGCACTGCATATTGCTGGAAATTCATTTGGTTTTGTAGCTTTCAAACCGAAGTTGATGGCAATTAGTTTTTGTTTGGTTGTCACGGGGCATTAACAGTTACAGCACCTTAATTCGTCGGCATTTTGCAAGGTTAGGTTCAAGGCTTATTAAAATATAAATGGGCTGTTCCCCCTTCTTTATTCCTCTAATTATTTCAGCTTAAACATTAATCTGTTAAAAAGTTATTTTGATTGTCGTGAGGCCCAGTAAGCAGCTTAGTGGCACTGCTACCTCAAAACCAACAAATGTACACAAAAAGATCACTTGTTAGCAGAGTTCCTAGGAAGTTAGTAAGAATCTAGACAAGATCATTGCAAAGGGGTGACTTTAGCCCTTCAAATTCTCTTTTACAGGTCAAATATCTGCACTGTTAAAGGTCCCAATCCTCCACAGTTGCTCTGAAGTCGTCAGAATGTATAGGCTAACCTTTAGGATGCCACTTCAAACAAACCCAGGACAAAGGTCAATTTTAAAAAAAAGCACTGAAACACTTCTGTTTAAATATTGGACATGGACATAGGGTGAGGTTGGAGTATAGAGTTTGGTCACAGATCAGCCATGATCAATGAAAGACCGCACAGGCTTGAGGGGCTGAATGACCACGTCGTTTTCTGAGGGTCAATAAAAAGCTTACCGATAATTGAGATATCATCCAACCAGCAAATGAATATTTTGTTCACTCCCTGATTGGCTTGGGAAAGCAGCGCACCAGGATAATGAGATAACAAGGTGTAGAGCTGGATGAACACAGCAGGCCAAGCAGCATCAGAGGAGCAGGACGGCTGATGTTTCAGGTCTAGACCCTTCTTCAGAAATGGAAAAAAAACCCCTTGTTGTCTCAGATTCTCCAGCATCAGCAGTTCCTACTGTCT
>NW_025977953.1:0-6719 GCF_021869965.1 Rhincodon typus | reverse complement strand
CCCATACAGATGGCCTAAAGGCCCTCCGCTTCTTCCTGTCCCGCAGGTCCGACCAGTCCCCCTCCACTGACACCCTCATCCACTTAGCCGAACTCGTCCTCACCCTCAACAACTTCTCTTTCAATTCCTCCAACTTTCAACAGACAAAGGGGGTGGCCATGGGTACCAGAATGGGCCCAAGCTATGCCTGCCTCTTTGTAGGTTACATGGAACAATCCCTCTTCCGGAGCTGCACTGGCCCTAAACCCCACCTCTTCCTCCGTTGCATTGATGACTGTATCGGCCCCGCCTCGTGCTCCCACGAGGAGCTCGAGCAGTTCATCCACTTCACGAACACCTTCCACCCCAACCTTAAGTTCACCTGGACCATCTCTAATACCTCTCTCTCCTTCCTGGACCTCTCTGTTTCCATTTCTGGCAACCACCTAGAAACTGATATCCATTTCAAACCCACCGACTCCCACAGCTACCGAGAATAAACCTCCTCCCACCCACCTTCCCGCAAAAATGCCATCCCCCATTCCCAGGATGAGGCATTCCACTCCCGGACATCTCAGATGTCCTCGTTTTTCAAGGACTGCAACTTGCCCCACTCAATGGTCGAGAGCGCCCTCGAACGTGTCTCCCACATTTTCCGCAACTCATCCCTCAAAACCCTTCCCCGCAATAACAACCAAATCAGAATCCCCCTCGTCCTCACGCACCAGCCCACCAACCTCCTGATTCAACGCATCATCCTCCGACACTTCCGCCATCTGCAATCCGACCCCACCACCGAAGACATTTTTCCCTCCCCACCCTTATCTGCTTTCCGGAGGGACCACTCTGTCCGTGACTCCCTTGTCCGCTCCACATTCCCTTCCAGCCCCGCCACACCCGGTACTTTTCCGTGCAACCGCAGGAAGTGCTACACCTGCCCCTGCACCTCCCCCCTCACTCCCATCCCAGCCCCCAAGAAGACTTTCCACATCAAGCAGATGTTCACCTGCACATTTGCTAATGTGGTATACTGCATCCGCTTTTCCCGTTGTGGCCGCCTCCACATCGGGGAAACCAAACGGAGGCTTGGGGACCGCTTTGAAGAACACCGACGCTCGGTTTGCGCTAAACAACTGCACCTCCCAGTCGCAAACCATTTCAACTCCACCTCCCATTCCTCAGACAACATGTCCATGCTGGTCCTCCTGCAGTGCCACAACGATGCCACCCGAAGTTTGCTGGAACAGAAACTCATATTCCGCTTGGGAACCCTGCAGCCCAATGGTATCAATGTGGATTTCACAAGCTTCAAAATCTCCCCTCCCCCTACCGCATCCCAAAACCAGCCCAGCTCGTCCCCGCCTCCCTAACCTGTCCTTCCTCCCACTTTTCCCCTCCTCCCACCTCAAGCGCCACCCCCATTTCCCACCTACTAATCTCATCCCGCCCCCTTTACCTGTTCGTCCTCCCTGGACTGACCTATCTCCTCCCTAACTCCACACCTACACTCACTTTTTCTGTCTCCATCCTTACATTACAGGTAACGTATTGGCATGGATAGAAGATGATTGACGAGTAGCAAATAAAGAGTAGGGGTTCGTGGGTGTTTTTCTGGTTGTAAGTCAGTGGCTCGTGGTGTGCCTCAGGGATCAGTGTTCGGACTGCAATTGTTTACAGTTTACATAGATGATTTGGATTTGGGAACTCAGTGTGGTGTGTCAAAATTTGCACATGACACTGAGACGAGCGGATGAGCAAAGTGTGCAGAAGACACTGAAAGTCTTTTGAGGGTTATATCGTCGAAGTGATTGGGCAAAGATGGAGTACAATGTCGATAAATGTGAGGTCATCCATTTTGGCAGGAATAACAAAAAAAAGGACTATGGTTTAAATGGTAAAAAAATTGCAACATGCTGCTGTGCAGATGGATTTGTGTGTCCTTGTGCATGAATCGCTAAAAGTCGTGTTGTAGGTGCAGCAAGTAATTAAAAAGGCAAATAGAATTTTGTCTGTCATTGCTCGAGGGATGGAGTTTAAAAACAGCGGCGTAATGCTGCACCTGTATAGGGTCCTGGTGAGGCCGCACCTGGAGTACTGCGTGCAGTTTTGGTCTCCTTACTTGAGAAGAGATACACTCGCACTGGACGGGGTGCAGACGAGATTCACTCGATTGATTCTAGAGTTGAGAGTGTTGGATTATGAGGAGAGACTGAGTAGGCTGGGATTAAACTCATTAGAATTCAGAAGAATGAGGGGGGATCTTATAGAAACATACAAGATTATGAAGGGAATAGATAAGGTGGAGGCAGGGAGGTTGTTTCCACGAGCAGGTGAAACTGGGACGAGCGGACATAGCCTCAAAATAAAGGAATCAAATGTAGGACTGAGGACAGGAGGAACTTCTTCACCCAAAGGGTTGTGAATCTGTGGAATTCCCTGCTCAGTGAAGCGGTTGAAGCTACCTCGCTGAATGTTTTTAAGGCAGGACTGGATAACTTTATGAACTGTAAAGGAATTAAGGTTTACGGCGAGCGGGCGGGTAAGTGGAGCTGATTCTCAAAAAGATCAGCCATGATCTTATTGAATAGCGGGTCAGGCTCGAGGGGCCAGAGGGCCTACTCCTGCTCTTAGTTCTTATGTTCTTATGTTATAATATTATAGTGCCTCACAAAAACCATAGAAAAGGATATTTTAAGGTGATTGACACTGCATTACTGAAGACGCGCTCGCGAGAGGTTCTGAGGAAGGATCACCTGACCCGAAATGTTAACTCTGTTTTTTCCCTCACAGATGCTGCCAGACTTATTGAGCTTTTCCAGCAACTTTGTATTTTTTCCTGATTTGCAGCATCCGCAGTTGTTCCGGTTTTTACTGTGTGTTTTGGTGTTATTTACAGGGGGCTCTTTATTTATAGCTAGCTCTGTCTTTGAGGGTTTATTTGTAATGGGCCCTGTTTTATGGATAATTTACAGGTCGGTTCGATGCTGGGGTGTATTGACAGGTGCTCTGTGTTTTCGACTTTATTTAGACGGAGTCCGGTGTTTTAAATTTTACTTCCTGGGGCATCTGTTTTCGAGGTCATTTAAAGGGGTCTGTGTGTTTGAGGGTACAATTACAGGGGGTCCTGTTTTAGTGATTATTTGAATTAAGCTCCTTGTTTTACTGGTTATTGAAAGGGGTGTCTGTCTGAGGGCTTGTTTACAGGCGTCTCTGAGCTTTTATTTACTGGAGGCACAGTTTTAGGGAGGATTTGCAGGTTGTACTGTGTTTCAGGGTTTATTTACAAGGATCTCTATATTTTGACATGTAATTTACATGGGGCTTTGTCTTTTATTGTTTCTTACTGGGGGCTCTGTTCTACATTTTAATTCCTGAGGAACCTTTCTTAGGTTATATGTAAAGGGGTCTCTGTGCTTGAGAGTGTCGTTACAGGTGGCTCTGTTTTTATCATTTGTTTAAATGAGGCTCTGCGTCGGAGATTATTTACAGAAAGCTTTGTGTTTCAGGCTTCGTTGCATATAAACCCTAAAACACAGACATCCCTGTAAATGAAGCTGTGTGTTTTAGGGTTTATTTATATGGAGTTATGTGCCGGGGAGCTCTATGGTTTACATTTTACTTCGTGAGGGACCTTTCTTCGGATTTATTTAAAGGGTCTCTGTGCTTGACAGTGTATTGACAGGGGCCTTTTTTTTTTACCGTTTGTTTAAATGAGACTCTGCGTCGGAGATTATTTCCAGGAGGCATTGTGTTTCAGGGTTCATTTACAAGGATGTCTGTGCTTTTGGGTGTACATACACAATGCTGTGTGTTTTTGGGATTATTTATAGTGAGCTCCGTGTTTTACAGGTTATTGAAAGGAGTCTCTGCTTTAGGGTTTGTTTGCAGGAGGCTGTTTATTTCTCGGTCGCTTTGTCTTTTTAGGGTTATTTGTAAAGGGCCCTGTCTTACGGATAATTTACAGGTGGGCTAAGTGTTGGGGTTTAATTAAAGGATTTCAGTGTTTTCGGATTTACTTTGAAGGAGCCCTGTGTTTTACCTTACGCTTCCTGGGCAATGTGTGTTCGAGTTCATTTAAAGGGCTCTGTGTATTTGAGCGTATAATTACAGGGGGCTCTGTTGTTGAAGTTTGTTTAAATAGGACTCTGTGTTTTAGGGGTTACTTACAGTGAGGTCTGCGTTTTCCGGTTATTGAAAGGGGTCTCTGTGTTTGAGGGTCTCTGTGCAGTCGGCTCCGTGTTTGAGGGCTCGGAGTACGGCTGAAGCTGGGTTCGGTTTGGGCCTGAGGCTATGGTTCGTGTAGGATGAGTCTAACGTTAGCCTGAGGGTTATGATTTGGGTTAGGCTTTGGGCTGAAGTTAGGCTTCGGGCTTACACGAAGGTTAGCGTTCGGCTGAATCTAGGGTTAAGGTTAGGGATATTTCTGAGAGTAGGGAAAAAGAAAGCAGCTTCGCATACCGAGAGCCGGAGGGAGAGCAACTGCGTATTCTACAGGAGACTCGGGATGTATTGTAAACTTCACAGGTCAAATATTATTACAGATTCATGTGATCCCAGTGCCAGGAGGCACTGCCACAGAACTGACCCGCTAACAATGAGGAATTTGCCTGGTCCAGGCAAGTATTGAAGCACTGTCAGAGGGACAGAACTGCTGGAGAGCATTATAATCAGAGAGTCAGTTCTGAGGGAGCGCCTCATTGTAAGAGAGTCAGAACTAAGGAAGTGCCTCACATTTGTAGTTCTCTAATGAGGTAATGCAGCAGTACCAGAGGGTCAGAACTGTTGGGGTGCATTATTGTAAGACGGTCAATCCTGAGGTAGTGTCTTATTCTCAAGGGGTTAGACTTATGGGAGTGCCACACGATTGCAGCACTGTGACAATGTCAT
Source organism: Rhincodon typus (assembly GCF_021869965.1). Taxonomy (NCBI): domain Eukaryota; kingdom Metazoa; phylum Chordata; class Chondrichthyes; order Orectolobiformes; family Rhincodontidae; genus Rhincodon; species Rhincodon typus. Next base: position 1,853 of record NW_025977953.1, on the reverse strand, counting down.
ACTGAGGCAATCCCTCATTGTCAGATAGTCAGCTCTGTCAGAGCTTCAGTACTGAAGCAGTGCCTCATTGTGAAATGGTCCGCACTGAGGTATTGCAGCAGTGTCAGTGGGTCAGAACTGTGGGAATGTATCTGTCATAGGGTCAAGACTGAGGCTGAGCCTTATTCTAAATTCTTATTGGGGGAGTGCTACATAACTAAATTACATAACTTTTGAAAATGAGGCATCGGCTGAATGTGATCCTCTGACAATTGTGCACTCCTTCAGTACTGATACTACAACATAGAGGGACAGCCTCAAGCGGACTCTCTGACAATGAGGCATTCTCTCAGGCCAATAATCTTTAATTGTAAACTAATCTGTAATACTATTTGACCTGTTAAGTTTACAATACATCGCGAGTCTCCTCTCGAATACGCAGTTGCTCTTCCTCTGGTTCTGTCTCTGGGTAGGAGAAGCTGCTTTCTTTCTCCCTGCCCCAAAAAATAACCTTCCCCCAAACCTTAACCCGAGATTCAGCCCTACCGCTAACACTTGCGTAAGCTCTGAGCCGAACCTCAGGCCAAACCCTAATCCGAACCTTCGCCTCAGGCCTAACACAAACCATTACCATCAGCTCCAGCGCTGACCCGAACCTCACCTCTAACACCAGCCTCAGGCCTGCACAAAAGCCCTCAAAAACCGAGCCCCCTGTAAATATACCCTCTGAAACCCATTTCAATAACCCCTAAAACACAGAGCCCCATTTAAACTGATATTAAAAACAAAGTCCCCTGTAATTATACAATCAAATACACGGACCCCTTTAAACACACATCACCCAGGAAGTAGAAGGTAAAACAAAGGGCTCCTTCTAAATAAATTCGAAAACACTGAGCACCTGTAATTACAGCACACACTCAGCCCACCTGTAAATTATCCATAAGACAGGGCCCCTTCCAAATAAACTTTGAAAAGATAGACGTACCGATAAATAACAGTCCCCGATAAATAAACCCGAAGACAGAGACGCCTTTCATAACCTGTAAAATATGGATCACTGTAAATAATCCCTAAAACACAGAGTATCGTGTACAGATACCCTAAAACACATACATCCCTGTAAAAGAACTCTGAAACACACAGCCTGTATATTCTCCGATGCAGAGTCTCATTTGAAAAAATACTAAAAACAGAGCCCCCTGTAAATACACCATTAAAAACAGAGACACGTTTATATATAACCGAAGAAAGGTCCTTCAGGAAATAAAGTGTAAAAGACACAGCCCCCAGTAATAAAACATAAAAGAATGAGTCCCCTCTAAGTAAAATGTAAAATGGAGAGCTCCCAGTAAGTAAACCCTGAAACAGTCCCGCCTGCAAATCCTCCCTAAAACTAAGCCTCCTGCAATTAAACTCTCAGAGGCGAACCTAAAACACAGAGCCTCCAACTAATAAAGCCTAAAACACAAGCCCACTGTAAATCAACACGAAATAAGACAGCCCCCAGTACAGCACGGCGAATTGCTCGGATGGAGATATTGCAACATAGTCTGAGGCAATGCCTTTTTGACAAAGAGTCAATAATGGGGAGGTGTAGTGTCGTCTGATGGTCATTGTTGAGGTAGAGCCTCATTGTACGAGGGTCAGGACTGAGGGAGCGCCTCATTGTACCAGGGTCAGGAGTGAGGGAGTGCCTCATTGTCAGCGGGACCGGACTGGGGGATCGCCTCATTGTCAGCGGGTCATGACTGAGGGACCGCCTCATTGTACCAGGGTCAGGAGTGAGGGAGCGCCTCATTGTCAGCGGGTCAGGACTGAGGGAGAGCCTCATTGTCAGCGGGTCAGGACTGAGGGAGCGCCTCATTGTCAGC
>NW_025977952.1:0-6720 GCF_021869965.1 Rhincodon typus | reverse complement strand
CTGTCTTTCTATCTCTGTTTCTCTGTCTCTCTCTCTCTCTTTCTCACCCTCTCTCCTCTCTCTGTCTCTCTATCTCTCTCTCTCTGTCTCTATCTCTCTGTGTCTTTCTGTCTCTCTCTTTCTGTCTCTCTCTCTGTTTCTCTCTTTCTGTCTCTCTCTCTGTCTCTATCTCTTTCTCTCTGTCTCTTTCTGTCTCTCTCTGTTTCTCTGTGTCTTTCTGTCTGTCTCTCTCTCTGTCTCTCTGTGTCTTTCTGTCTGTCTCTCTCTCTGTATCTCTCTGTCTCATTCTCTCTCTCTCTTTCTGTCTCTTGCTCTCTCTGTTTCTCTCTTTCTGTCTCTGTCTCTCTCTGTCTCTATCTCACTCTGTTTCTCTGTCTCCCTCTCCAGTGTGTTCCTTTCCAATCTTTCCAATAATGTGGCTCCCAGCTGAGATCTAACAAGTGTCTTCGACAAGTTCGACATCACCTCCTCGCTCTCGTGCTCTACGCCCTCTGGTAATAAAACCGAGGGCACTGTGTGCTTTATTTACTGAGAGGCGTGGAACTAGGGGAGAGGACAAGCAGGGGGAGAGTGAACATCTCTGGTCAAAAATTACAAAGCAGAACCTCGTCGCTGAAAGCTGTTACCTGGCCTGGGGGTGTTGCTGTGCGGTAGATGAGATTAGAGAGCTAAATGCACAGCTCAAGGATTTGTAGGAAGAAGAATTTCGATTCCAGTGTCCTGGTAGCCCATGTATTTGCAGTAGCGGACAGAGTTTGAACTGAAGTCTAGGCTTAGAATGAGGGAAGATGCAAAATGTGTGAGAGAGGGGGGAACCGATAGTCTGAGGGTGGCACAGGGCGACAGAGAGAATACCAATTTCTGAGTGTGCCCGCAGGTCAGGTTTGAGTCCTGAGAGGAAATGAAAAGGCACTGGATCTGAACCCACGCAGCATCTGGGTATCCCATGCACTGCTCCCGTCTCTGTATCCCGCTGGGAATCCTGTGCACTGTTCCCCTCTCTGTATCCCGTTGGGAATCCCGTGCACTGTTCCCATCTCTGTATCCCGCTGGGAATCCTGTGCACTGTTCCCATCTCTGTACGCCACTGGGAATCCTGTGTTCAGTTCCCATCTCTGTATCCTGCTGGGAATCCCGTGCACTGTATCTGTCTCTGTATCCCGCTGGGAATCCTGTGCACTGTCTCCATATTTCACTGGGAATCCTGTGCACTGTTCCCATCTCTGTACGCCACTGGGAATCCTGTGTTCAGTTCCCATCTCTGTATCCTGCTGGGAATCCCGTGCACTGTACCTGTATCTGTATTCTGCTGGGAATCCTGTGCACTGTTCCCATCTCTGTACCCCACTGGGAATCCTGTGCACTGTTCCCATCTCTGTATCCTGCTGGGAAGCCTGTGTTCAGTTCCCACCTGAATACCCCACTGGGAATTCTGTGCTCAATTCCCATCTACATATCTCGCAGGAAGTACAGTGCCCACCGGGAATCCTCTGCACTTTTTCTATCTCCAAATCCACTTGGAATACTGTGTATACTTCCGGTCTCCTCTGCACTCTTTCCATCTCCAAATCCGCTTGGAAGACTGTGTATACTTCTGGTCTCCCCTTCCCACTGGGATTACTGTATACAGTTCCCATCTCCCTCTCTCACTGGAAATATTGTGCACAGTTCCCGTCTCCCTACTCCACTGGGAATACTGTATACAGTTCCCATCTCCCTCTCTCACTGGGAATACAGTGCACAGTTCCCATCTCCCTACTCCACTGGGAATACTGAACACAGTTCCTGTCTCCCTATCCCACTGGGAATACTGCGCACAGTTCCCATCTCCCTACCCCAAAAGGAGTACCATGCACAGTTCCTGTCTCCCTATCTCACTGGGAATTCTGTGCACAGTTCCCAGCTCCCTGTCTCATTGGAAATATCGTAAACTGTTCCTTTCTCTGTATCCCACTGGGAATACTGTGCAAAGTTGCTGTCTCCGTACCCACTGGGAATACCATACACAGTTCCCATTTCCCTATCCACAGGGGGTACTGTGCATAATTCCCATCTCCCTATCCTACTGGAATACCATACACAGTTCCCGTCTCCCTACCCCACTGGGAATACCATGCACAGTTCCTTCTCCCTGTCCCTCCGGGAATACCGTGCACAGTTCCCTTCTCCCTGTCCCACTGGGAATAGCGCACACTGTGGCAAGGCAAGGAATCAGGATACCACTCACCGCGGCGGGAGCTCGCTCTCCCGGGTTCCGGCTGGGTCTGGATTCCCGGGGAATCGACGTGCACTTTCTCCGACTGCGCCATCCGGCTGGTCGCTAATGGACGTGGAAAGGAATCGAACCTGAGGAGCAGCCAACTGGGACTACCAGCGGCCTGTGGGGGGAGGTAGAGAAAGGGAGAGGGGGCATAGTGGGGAGAGAGAGGGAGGGAGGGAGGGGGGAGAGAGGGAGGGGGGGGAGAGGGAGGGGAGAGAGAGAGGGGGACAGGAGATGGAGGATGGGAGAGAGAGAGAGACAGTGTGAGGAAGAGTGAGAGGGGAGAGGGAGAGAGGAAGAGGGAGACAGGAGAGAGAGAGAGAGAAAGAGATAGGAAGAGGGAGGAGGAGAGAGAGGGGGAGAGAGGGCGAGGTAGAGCGGAAGAGGAAGGGAGACAGGAAGAGGAAGGAGAGAGATAGAAAGGGGGAGGGAGAGAGAGAGAGAGAGAGAGAGCAGGAGAGTCACAGAGAGAGGGAGGGAAAGGGAAAGAGATAGACGGAGAGAGGGTGTGGAAGGGAGGGGGGAGAAACGGAGAGAGAGAGAGGGAGAGAGGGAGAGAGAGATAGAGGGGGAGAGACAGAGGGAGAGAGGGCAAAGAAGCGAGAGATGGAACGGGAGAGAGAGGGAGGGAGTGAGGGGACGGAGAGAGGGAACGTGAGAGAGAGAGGGAAGGGAGTGAAAACGAGGCTGCATTGTGCACTTTCCAACGTTTCCCCCCCCCTCCCAACCCTGCCGCCAACCACAGGAGCCTTTCACTCCACTCCTCGGACTGAGGCCATTCGCACAAACTATCCCCAACACAAACTTAAAGCCTGCTGTTTCTCAACATTAATACTCTCATTTCACACACTCCCCACCAAACACTCCCAGCACAGGGACAGCACGGGGTTAGATACAGAGTAAAGCTTCCTCTACACTGTCCCCCCCATCAAACACTTTCAGGACAGGGACAGCACGGGGTTATACAAGTGACATTGGGACTCGTGTGCAGATTGATAGAGAGTGATGGGGAAGAGAGTGGGGCATTGGGATTAGTTTTAGGATCAATACACGGCCATGGGGAGAGAAAGTGGGGCAGTGGGATTAGATTAGGGATCTATACAGGGCTATGGGGAGAGAGCGGGGCAATGGCATTAGTTTGGGGATCGATACAGTGCTGTGTGGAGAGAGCGGGGCAGTGGCATTTCTTTCTCTATCTCTTGCCCTCACACACTCTAGGTCTGTGTATATCCCTCTCAATCTCTCCCTCACTCATTCTCTCTCACAGTCTCTCCCTCTCCCTCTTACACACTCTCTCCCTCTCACACTCTCTGTCCTCCCCTCTCATTCTGTCTCCCTCTCTCACACTCTCTCCCTCGCCTTCCTTCACATTCTCACTCCCTCTCCCTCTCATAGTTCCTCTCTCTCTCCCTCTTTTTTCTTCACACAGTTTGTCTCTAATTCCCTCCCTCTCACTCTCTCATAATTTCCCCTTTCCTTCACTCTCAGCCACTCTCTCCCTCTCTCGCACTCTTTCCCTCTTTTATTCTCTCCCTCTCACATTCTCCTTTCTCTTTCCTTCAGTCTCTCTCACCCCCACCATCTCTCTATCCCTCTCTCTCTTTCATTCTCTTCATCTCATGGCCTCTCCCGCTTTCCTTCACACTCTCACTGTCTGATTCTCTCCCTCTCACAGTCTCTCACACTCTCCCCCGTGCTCTATTTCCTTCACACTCTCGTGCTCTCTCTGCCTGTCTCCTTCTCAGTCTCTCGCATGCCGTTCCTCGTTCCTTCACTCTCTCTGTCTCTCCCTCTCTAATTCTCTCCATCTCACACTCTCCCCTTTTCCTCTCTTTTCTTCACTCTGTCTCGGCCTCTCTCTCTCCCTCTTGCAGTCTCTCACACTCTCCATCTCTCTCCCTCTCATACTTACCCCTCTCCCTGCCTGTCTGTCTCCATCCCTCATTCTCTCCCTTCTTCATTCTAATCCCCTCTCTTAGACTGTCACACTCTCCCCTCTCCCTCTCTCTGCCTGTGTGTATCTGTGAGAGAGAGTGTCTGTGTGAGAAAGTGTCTATCGGTGTGTGTGAGAGCGTGTGTGCCTGTGTATGTGTGTGTGAGAGAGTGTGTTTGTGTGTCTGTGAGAGAGAAAGAGAGACTGGCTCTGTGTGTGTGTCTGAGAGAGAGAGAGAGAGACTGGTTGTGTGTGTGTGTGTGTCTGAGATAGAGAGAGGGAGAGAGAGAGAGAGAGATGGGCTCTGTGTGTGTGAGTGTGTGAGAGTCAGTGTGTGTGAGTGTGTGAGTGTGAGTGTCTCTCTCAGGCCCCGCTGTCTGATTGTGCCCACGAGGAAACCCGCAGCCCAGCAGGGGAATACAATACAAAGCCAGGCAACTGCAGCAGTCAGGGTGGTTTCACTGTGAATCTTACCTTTCACTCCCGGATCGACAGAGCTCACTGCACATGAAAAACGCAGTCCTTTCTTTCTCCACCAAGACTGTTTGGCTGTGAGTGTCCTCACTTTACAGGGAGATCTCTTCTACCTGCTGCTTCCCCGCATGCGAGGAGAGCTCCTTCTGCTCTCTCTCTGGTGTCTCTGTCTCTCTCTGTACGTCTGTCTCTCTTTCTTTACCTCTCTCCAAGTCTGTCCCTGTCGCTCTTTCTTTCACCTTGCTGTCTGTAATATTTCCTTCTCTCTCTCACACAAACACTTCTCTCCTGTCTCTCTCTCCCTCTGTCTCTCTCTTTCTCTGTCCTATCACTCGTTCTCTCACCTAGCTATCTCTCTTTCTAACCTCTCTGTCACTCCTTCTCTCTGTTGCTCTGTGTCTCTCTCTTTCTCTCTGCCGCTCTCCCTGTCTCTAACTCTTCTTTTCTCTCTCTGTTCTGTCTCACGTTCTCTCCCCGTCTCTGTCTCTCACTCTTCTCTCTTTCTCTATTGCTGTCCCCCTCTGACCTGTCTCTCTCTCTGTCTGTCACTCTTTGTAGCTCTCTCTCTCTCTTTCCCTTTTTCTATTGCTCTCTCCCTCTAACCTGTCTCTCTCTCTCTCTATCACTCACTTTCTGTAGCTCTTTCTCTTTCCCTTTATCTATCGCTGTCCCCCTCTGACCTCTCTCTCTCTCTCTCTGTCTGTGTCTCTCACACTCTGTCACTCTCTCTCTTTGTCTGTCTGTCCTTGTCTCTGTGTCTCTCGCTCTCTGCACTATCTCTGTCTGCTGTCCCTCTCGGTCTGAGCTGATACCAGCTGGTTATCCAGTTGTGAGCGGAGCTGATGGGAGGGTGAAGATCCGGTCTTGTGTGGCTCTGTGTGGGTGTGTGTGTGTATGTGAAACACTCACATATAGCAGACTCACTCACTGTCTGAGTGACACCTCCCCTCTGCTCGGAGTGGCTCAGTAAAGAGCCTGGAGCTTCCCTTTGGCAATCTCACAGCAGCTCAGGGAGTGGGAGAATATCCCACAGGAGCTGGGAAAGGAGAGAGGGAGGGGGAGAGAGAGTGAGCGGTGGGGAAGGGACAGAGAGAGGGACAGTGTGGAACAAGGAGAGAGAGGGGGCGAGATAGAGAATGAGAGAGAGGGAGAGAGAGAAGAAGAGACAGCGGGAGGAAGAGGGAGATAGAGAGAGGGAGAGGGCAGGAGGGAGAGGGGAATAGTGGGAGAGCAAGAGAATGGCTACTAACAAAACAGAGTGAGGAGGAGAATGAGGGAGAGAGAGAGAGGCAGAGGGACGGAGATGGAGAGAGTGAGAGATGGAGTGGGATAGAGAGACAGAGAAAGTGAGATGGGAGAGGGGTGAAACAGGGGGAGATTAGAATCCCTACAGTGTGGAAACAGGCCCTTCGGCCCAACAAGTCCACACCGAACCTCAGAGCATCCCACCCACATCCATCCCCCTATGACCTACCTAATATACACCCTCTACCACCCTGAACACTACAGGCAATTTAGCATGGCCAATCCACCTAACCTGCACATCTTTGGACCGGAGCACCCGGAGAAAACCCACGCAGACACGGGGAGAATGCGCAAACTCCACACAGACAGTCGCCCGAGGCTGGAATCGAACCCAGGTCCCTGGCGCTGTGAGGCAGCAGTGCTAACCACTGTGCCACTGTGTCGCCAGAGGGACAGATGGAGGGATGGGGAGGGATGGAGAGGGAGGGAGGGAGGGGAGAGAGAAAGAGAGAGAGAAGGAGGGAGAGACATCGAGAGAGGGAGGAGTGAGAAGGAGGGAGGGGAGATTGGGAGGGAGGAGAGAGAGAGAGATGGAGAGCAGGTCATAGGCAGAGAGAGAGGGAGGGGGAGAGAGAGAGAAGAAGGGAGGAGAGAAGCTGGGACAAAGAAACGGGAGGGGGAGGGGAGAAGGAGAGGGAGAGAGGAGAGCGGGGGGAGAGGTGAGGGGGTGGAGAGAGGGATAGAGAGAGGTGAAAGAGAGAGGTAGCGAGGGAGAGGCAGAGAGAGAGACAGACAGGGTGGGGAGGGG
>NW_025977951.1:0-6721 GCF_021869965.1 Rhincodon typus | reverse complement strand
CCACCTCAAGCCGCACCTCCATCTCCTACCGACCAACCTCATCCCGCTCCCTTGACCTGTCCGTCCTCCCTGGACTGACCTATCCCCTTCCTAACTCCCTACCGACACTCACCTTTACTGACTCCATCCCCGCCTCTTCGACCTGTTTGTTTCCTCTCCACCTATCCTGTCCTCTATCCCTCTTCTATCTGCCTCCCACTCTCTCCCTATTTATTTCAAAACCCCCTTCCCCTCCCCCTTTTCTGATGAAGGGTCTAGGCCCGAAACGTCAGCCTCTCTGCTCCTATGATGCTGCTTGGCCTGCTGTGTTCATCCAGCCCTGCACCTTGTTGTCTCGGATTCTCCAGCATCTGCAGTTCCTACTGTCTCTGATTCAATTTTCCTTTGAACAGTCTGTTTATGTATTTCTGCAAATAATTTATTCAATTGCCCATTATCTAGGGACAGCTCAAAGTAATCACTTTTATTTCTGTCAAAAGCCCAATAAGACATTTTGTGTTGCATCATTTGCTGGAATATTGTTTGTGTTGACAGATGCAGACTCAGTGAGCCAATGGGACATTTTCTGTGCTGTATAACTCTACATTTGTATGATTCTATTGTGTTTAGCCTCCTGACAGTTGGTTTACATTATGAAGCAGAGATGTCATCACTGATTCCCTTCTCAGAACCAACATTGTTTTTGCTGGAGACATGGAGTTGGCCAAAATATGACTTTCTCTGTCCAATTTTTGTTTGCCCAGGAAGTTGCCCAGGAATTTTTCTTTCCAAGAAAGAGTACTATTCCTGTAATATTCAATGGATTTCTTAGGATTTTGAAAGGTTTTTAAATGTAGTTTCTGTTTCTTTTCTCCTCAAATTTGATTCTTTTTCTACCATACTGAACTCTGCCATAGAGAGCTGTGGAAAGTCAGGATTTGATAATATTTAAGGTAGAAATGGATCGATTTCTAATTACTGGTGGTGTACATAGTTCTGGGGGTGAGTAAAAGGCATTGAATTGTTTGATTACCCATTAGCATATTGAATGGTGGTGAAAGCTTGGTGGACTGAATTGCCAATTCTTGTTCTTAAGTACTACCTTGAGGCAGAAGAGAGAAGGCAGATGGCTCTGACCCGATTACATGTGATCCTTGCCTTGATATAGGTGATTAACTTCTGCCTTATAACCCAACTGCTGTCATCTCCTGGAGGAACTCTGGGCACTAGAACAAACTAGTAAACTGTTAAAAAACAGAAATGTTGGGAAGACTCAACAGGTTAGGCAGACAGAGTTCAGGTCAAAGCGAGATCTTTAGAATCTGTCACACTGAGCATTGCCTGTTTTCTGTGAGACAGTGATTGTCATGGGCCTAAAGGCCTCCATCTGTTCTAGGATATTTCATGACAGTTCTGAGGAAGGGTCACCGGACCTGAAATGTTAACTCTGATTTTCTTCACAGATGCTGCCAAACCTGATGAGCTTTTCCAGCAACTTCTGTTTTTGTTCCTGATTTACAGCATCCGCAGTTCTTTCAGTTTTTATTCCCTGATAGTACCCGTTTTGCAAAATTAAGTCTGAAACACATGTCACACTCTTTCTGCACCTGACAACTCCCTTGAAGCAACTTCGAATGCAGATTAAGAATTTCAGCATGTTTCTCCACAATCTCTTATTCATTCTCATGGATAGTAGGAACTGCCGATGCTGGAATCTGAGATAACAAGGTGTGGAGCTGGATGAACACAGCAGGCCAGGCAGCATCCGAGGAGCAGAAAAGCTGACGTTTTGGGTCTGGACCCTTCTTCAGAAAGGGTTCAGACCCGAAACGTCAGCTTTCCTGCTCCTCTGATGTTGCCTGGTCTGCTGTGTTCATCCAGGTCTACACCTTATTATCTCTTATTCATTCTCATGGATGTTTTAACTGGGAGCACAGAAAATTGGTAGTTTTCTCCTCATTAATAGTGAAACTGTGTGGGACATTGCATCTGAATTCCTGATATACACACACTGGAGGCTTAGCTTCGTGTTTTGTGAGGGTACATAAAATGGGTCAGAAGTTGTAATGAAATAAAGCAAGGAATGAACTATATTGAATTGATGTCAGGTATTAGAGAGAAATAAGAACTGCTACTAAAGAGTGGGACAAGTTGTGTAAGAACGATTTGGATGGGGAAGGGCATTCTGAATACATAGCAATGAGAAAAAAAAGAAGGAAAACTAAACAGGATTTTCAACAGAACACAAAATGAAATTTAAGAGACTTAAAAGTGAATATGATGGTAACTCTGGAGAGATCAGACACAGGCAGAAGAGTGCCAAAAACAAATCTGTAAGTGACTGAAACGACATCTGACAAAACATCAAAGAAAGAAACAACCACAGAACACGAACTAAATTAGAAGTTAAAACATCTTCATCATATTATCCCTTTCAAAAATAATCTGACCATAACCATTTGCTAAACAAATTTGTTGAGCGTTTGCAGGTTAAATGGAAATTGTCATTCTGCCAGTACTAGAATATCTTAAAGAATTGTAACCTTATGTAGATTTGACTCTTGTATACGAGTGTCATTTTAGCAATAGTCATTGTTGAAAGGAAAGATATGTCGGTGAAGTTTTTACATCTTGCATGCATCAGAACAAAATGCAAGGATTCCAAATACTGGAAACAATTCCAAAGTGATTCCCATTAAGATCTTTCTTTATCAAAATTGTGTCTGACCCAATGTTTTGCACACGCAGAGTTCAAAGTAATGAACATAAATTCTTGATTATAAGAACGTTAAGGAAATCATTGCAAAATATTCCCACTGTGGACTCTCAATACTGTTTCTCAGTACAATTCTTGATTAATTGCATGTTATCTAAGGTAATGGTTCTGAAGGAGTTAACGTCCATGCTACATTTTCTCTACCGCTCTGCTGATGTTATACTTAGTCCATGGATGGTGACAAGGAGTTATACACTTTTAGCTTTCAGAGGGAGGAGATGTTTCTGTGCCAGCTCCTTAAGGTTGGAGTAATTATGCTTGACCAAATGTAGTTGAGCTATTGCTTTCATGCTTGATTGATTGATTGATCGATTTATTGTCACATGTACCGAAGTACAGTGAAAAGCTTTGTTTACAAGCAGTACAGGCAGATCATAATAATAAAGGATGCAGAGATGAAAATGACTTAGACAGAGGCACAGGTTACATTGCACAAGACGTGTGCTAGACGAGATCAATGTTAGCAAGATCAATCATTATTTGAGGCTAGAGAGTCTATTCATCAGCCTAATAACAGCCAGGAAGATGCTGTTCCTGAACTTGCTCGTGCATAGATTCAGGTCTCTGTATCTTCTGCCTGAGGAAAGAGGTTGTAGGAGATCATTACTGGGGTGCGATGGGTCTTTGATGATGTCGGCAGCCTTTCTGCAGCAGCAAGCCATGTAAATAGAGTTCGTGGATGGAAGTTTGACTTCTGTGATGGTCTGGGCTGTGCACACCACTTTCTGTAGTTTCTTACAGTCCTGGGCAGGGCAATTGCTGTACCAGGCCGTAATGCACCTCGACATTACGCTTTCAATGGTGCAACTGTAGAAGTTGGTGAGGGACCCTATGGACGTTCCAAATTTCCTGAGCTGTCTGAGGAAGAAGAGGTGTTGTTGTGTTTTCTTGACTGTCGCATCTACGTAGGTAGTCCAGGACAGGTTGCCGGTTATCGTCACTCCGAGGAACATAGTGGTCTCCACCCTCTCAACCTCAGTTCTGTTGATGTAGATAGAAGCACATTCTCTTCCTTTCTTTCTGAAGTCAATGATCAGTTCTTTAGTTTTTCCAATTTTGAGAGAGAGGTTGTTTTCATTGCACTACATCACCAAGCTCTCTATCTCCCTTCTGTAGTTTGACTCGTCACTGTTAGATATCCGTCCCACTAAGGTAGTGTCATCAGTGAATTTGTAGGTAGCATTCATTTGGAATTTGGCAACATAATCATAGGTGTACAGGGAGTATGGTAGGGGGCTGAGGACGCATCCTTGGGGAGATCCGGTGTTGAGTGTTATTGTGGAGGAGGTGCAGTTACTTATCCTCACTGATTGTGGCCTGTGGGTCAGAAAGCTGAGGATGGAGTTGCAGTGGGCAGAGCCAAGACCAAGGTCACAGAGTTTTGAGATCAGTCTGGAGGGGATAATGGCGTTGAAGGCAGAGCTGTAGTCACTGAGCAGGAGTCTGATGTAGCTGTCTTTGCCGTCCAGATCAACTCCAGTCTCTCAGCCCACCTCGACCCACAACAATTTGCGTACCAATGTATCAAGTCCACAGAGGATGCCATATCCCTAGCCCTGCACTTGTCCCTGGAACATCCTATGCCTCTCGAATGATTATTGAGGTCAGAGCCACTGGGCGGTAGTCATTAAGGCACATTGCATGTGTTTTCTTATGTATGGGAATGATGGTGGTCTTCTTGAAGCAGGTGGGGACTTCGGCTTGTAGGAGGGACAAGTTGAAGATGTCAGTGAATACCTGTGCAAGTCGGTCTGCACAGGATCTGAGTGCTTGTCTGGGGACACCATCTGGGCCAGTCGCTTTCCTTAGGTTGTCTCCCAAGAAGACTAATCTGATGTCTGCAGCAGTGAGGGAGGGAACAGGTGTGCCCAGGGCTGCAGGGCAGACATGACCGCACCGCTGGCATTCTGCTCAAACAGAGCATAGAAAGCATTGAGCACATCAGAGCGGGACGTGTCTTTGTTCGCTATCATGCTCTGCTTCATCTTGTAACCTGTAATGGTATTTAGGGCCTGCCATAGGCGGCAGGAGTCTGGTAGGTTTGGGCCTCTAGCTTGATTCGGTGCTGCCTCTTGCTGTCCCTGATGGCTTTGTGGAGGTCACACCTGGATTCCCTGTGTTGGACTAGATCATCTGACTTGAATGCTGCACGTCTAATCTTCAGCAGGGAGTGGATTTCCTGGTTCATCCAAGGTTTACGATTGGGGAACACTCTGATTGACATCTTTGGTACACAGTCCTCCACACATTTGCTAATGAAATCGGTGACGGTAGTGGCGTACCCATCGAGGTTTGCCGCTAAACACTTGAACACGGACCAGTCCACCGATTCCAAGCAGCTCCAGAGACAGTCTTCCACAGCCTCGGACCAGCATTGTACTTCCTTTTGTGAAGGATCTTTCTGTTTCAGCTTCTGTTTGTAAGCTGGGAGGAGGAACACAGTCCTGTAATCTGATTTTCCAAAGTGTGGCTGGGGAATGGAGCGGTAGGTATCTTTGATGGTTGTGTGGCAGTGGTCCAGAAAGTTTGGTACCTTGGGTGGGGCAGGAGATGTGCTGGTGGTACTTTGGCATCACCTGCTTGAAGTTGGCTTGGTTGAAGTTGCTGGCCACAGCAAACAGGGACTCGGGGAATTTTGTCTCGAGTGTTTGTGGCGGTGTAAATCACACTTAGGGCATTCTTCATATCCTCTACAGAGGTGAACTCTCACAGTAGGTTGTAAGGGCAGCATTTTACTTTAAGGTATTCTAGGTCCAGGGAGCAATAGCTTTCCAGGGTCGCTACATCTGAGCACCAGGAAGTGTTGATCAGGAAGCATACCCCACTGCCCTTCACCTTAGCTGAGGACGCCGTGCAGTCCATGCGATGTATGGAGAACCTGTCAGCTTATAGGGCTTGCTCTAAATCTTTTTGTTATCTAAGAACAGTGTCCCTTCTGTAGATATTCTGTACAGGCTGTTATCCTATAATCTATGTTCCAGCAACGTGAATTGGCTATATCACTTGCAAAGCAAGCTGGATTTGAAGAAGTAGAGAGTGAGGATGTTGAAGAACTGCTTGAGTCCCACTGTGAAGACCTCTCTACAGCTGATGCATAACAACTTGTCACTGAGGGGGAAGTGGAAGCTGGAGATGAAGAAGATGAGGTCCGGGATGCAGCACCACAAGAGTTTTCCACTTCTGTCTTGTCTTTTATCCTGAGGGAAATTGAGAAGCAGTTGCAATGATTAGAGGACAATGAGTACAATACAGAACACAGCAGGGTAGCAGTTCATAGAGTAAAATCTTATTTGGCACCCTCTGAACAGCTTCTTCATGAATGAAGGGAAAGGGTAAAGCAGCAAAAACTGATGTCCTTTTTAAGCTAACCCCCAAGAAACAGTCAGAAGACAACGTACCACAGCTATCCACTTCTGGATTAACTATTTTTCGCTCTAACCCTGCAAACACAACTGCACCTGAAGGTGATGATGATGCTGATGATGACAACCCTCAGCCCCTGCATTAGCAACAGAACTACCTCAGAACATCCTCCTCATCAAGTCATCTTAACGTTATTTCAAAATAAAGTGATAAATTTACTGTTATTTCATTATTACATATGATTTAAACATATTTTCAAACCGTACTATCCTTTGTTTTATGCTTTTGAGTGACTTTTGAGTCATTTTGAGTGATTTTTTTTGTTGGTCTGCCCCTAAACCCCCTTTTCC
The DNA here is from genome assembly GCF_021869965.1 of Rhincodon typus. Classification (NCBI taxonomy): domain Eukaryota; kingdom Metazoa; phylum Chordata; class Chondrichthyes; order Orectolobiformes; family Rhincodontidae; genus Rhincodon; species Rhincodon typus. Next base: position 253 of record NW_025977951.1, on the reverse strand, counting down.
CTTAGGCCCCGTTATTTGTATAGCACGATTTTCTATAACATGTTTTTTCACAGGAACGCATCTATTGCGTTATAGCAGAGCCCCCTGTAGTGGTGCATCCTCTACCATGAATTACCAGAAAGGTCCAAAACAAAGGAAGATTGACAATGCAAATGTAGTTGACTGTCAAGGGCAGAGATAGTAAGAACTGCTGATGCTGGAGTCAGAGATAACACAGTGTGGAGCTGGAGGAACACAGCAGGCCAGGCAGCAT
>NW_025977950.1:0-6722 GCF_021869965.1 Rhincodon typus | reverse complement strand
TCCAGCTCTACACCTTGTTATCAACAATTAAATGCTAATTGTTTTGCACATACAACATAAAGAACACAACCAGAATGCAAGTTAAACTGATTTATTTTATAGATTAAACCAAGTTGTTGAATTGATTAGATCTGGGAGTAAAGTTGTTAATGAGTTCATTTCAGCTTGTCCAGACTTCGTTAATTTATGGCCACACATAGCTTTTTTGTTTATTGGCTGCCTTTGTTCCTGAATTTTATGTATTAAAAATCAGTAATAATCTGAGTACTGGGAAAGAGTTGCCTTCTTCATAAGTTCCAAAGGGCAAAAGGAAACTGGAACTACACATTTTCCTGCTTCTTATTCAAAGAAACTGCCCACTTCAGAGATGACAAGGTGTGGAGCTGGAGAAACAGAGCAGGCCGGGCAGCATCAGAGGAGCAGGAAAGCTGATGTTTCGGGTCTGGACCCTTCTTAAAGGGTCCAGACCTGAAATGTTAGCTTTCCTGCTCCTCTGATGCTGCCTGGCTTGCTGTGTTCCTCCAGCTCCACACCTTGTTATCTCAGACTCCAGCATCAGCAGTTCCTACTATCTCTGCCCACTTCAGAGCATTGCTGACCATTCAAATACTTAAAGGTTCACAAAGGCGATACGCTGCCGGCCTACACTTTCATTAGGCTCTCAGATATCCTGTTGGCCACACTGTTCTTTCAGAACTCCCACTTATAGTAATTTACAGCTCAAAATTAATTGTTGTTGACGGATGAGGAAAACTTTAACTGCACTGTTCAGTTCTACGGCATATACTGTAAACATGCCTTAGTGAACCGATTGTGTTAGTTCCTATCCTGTGATCCATACAGTTAAGGTAATAACTTTCCAGGTAACTGGGACCCTGCAACATCACTATGCATACTGCTTGTAAACATGTCTTTGTTCTTTTTACAATGATCAGAATTTCCTTTTATCATTTTTGCATATCATTTATCAAGATAAAATTAAGGCATACTATTCCTGTGAATTAGTGAAGAGTTCTCAAATATCTCTCATGATCTTTTAAAAATATTACGGTGAGGGCTATAGCTAATTTCAGTGTCTCTTAGCTTGGCAGGGCAGAACTAATCAGATTTCCTGCACTGGATAATTATCCATACTTCCTAGATATGAAGAAGGACAGCTTCATGAATGGTTGTGGTGCCTCCGATGGTAAATAGCTGGCAAACAATACAACAGTTACTTAGATGAGGTACAGGAGAATTTCACGAATGGCTGCACTGTCTCCAATGGTAAAATAGTTGGCCAACATTAAAATGGTTACTTAAGTGAGGTACAAGAGAAATGTCAGGGCTTCTGCCAATGAAATTCATTGCTTCCAGAGAGAAATGAGAGTGGAAAGTGGAAAACTAGAAGCACTAAAGTAATTAGGAGGCTGAATAAAACTTTCAATGGGATTGGTGTCTGAATGTTTTAGGTTCAACATCTTGTATATTTTCAAGATCATGCAATGCCAAGCAAAACACTTTATACACATTGAAGGGGTCAGCACTTGAGAATACATAAGGGCAAGGTTAGGTTTTTCATTACATTCTCATTGACATCAACTCAAGACCATTAAGTCAGAAAAGAAACTTCACAAGGTTTCTATTTTCAGGACATTCAGCACTGTAACAAGCCTCAAACCAATCTGTGTTACCAAGGTAATGATGCTTAAATGGTTAATCTTGGCGATGACATTAAGCCCTACCCAATTGCTGATGTCATAAGGACTTGGGTGGGAAAAGGCAGTACATCATGAAATCTTTTAAGAAGATCTGTATCCACATGTGTCTCAATAGCCTTAGTAACAATATCTAACTTACCGATGTAACTCGTTTCTGATTACCATCGTGCAATAAACTACATTAGGCAAGAGCCTCTTCTCATTAAGACTCTCTAGTGGTTTTCAACTGCTACTGTGAACCAAGTAATCCCTTAAAGCCAGTCAGGAAAGAGAATGGTGACAGCAAAACTGATAATGGTTGACACCTCAGCACATACAGCATGGTAGCAGCAATGGGCATCATTGCTTAATAGTACAAGGTAACAACGATGAGAATTCAAGAGGACCCAGCAGCAGGAATGGGCATTTACAGCTTTAAAAACTTTATGGCTTGATAAATTACTCAGACAGAAAGGTGGCAGCTACAGCAGCTGAACAGTTTAACAGCCTGCAGACGAACTTGTTAATTGAACTGCTGAAGTAAGTTTGAGCTACAGGTTAGTCATCCCTAGCAGTTACAGATTCCATTGGGATGCGTGGACCAATGTAGGAGCAAATTGGAGATTTAGCTGAGAAGTGAACAGGCAATGGAATTCCATGAATAAAGTTAAAAATCCCTATTGGGCAAGGTAAAATGTTAAAATAATGGCACACAAGAAACTGAAAATGTTAGAAATTAAAAAGGAATACTTGTAGCTCACAACAAGCATTACCACCAAAGTGATCAAACACCTTGAGGCAAGGCTTCATGAGAGAAATAAAGGGTGATAGAAGTAGTTTAAACTGAAGTCGCAGTCCTGGCAACATCACAATGCCAGAAATAAGGTGATAAACAAACAGACTATAACAGAAGATGGTAATAAAAATGTTGAGACCATGATAGGAGCAGGAGATTCATCATTCATGTCTCTTGGGCAGTACTTGTATGTTAAATTCAGTTTTTTACATAGTAATAACTATAAGCATAGAATGATAAAGCATACAAATAGCCCATTTTGTTCATTGTGTTTTCCCTGAGTTGTTGGTAGAGTTATCTAATGAACTATGTTTCCCTACTCTATCTCCATAACTGTGTAAATCTTATAACTTCAAGTTCAGACATTATTATGATATTTTATAAATTACAACACTGGGATGAAGGAAGTAGGTATCGACGGGTAACCAGAGTTGGATGAATGCCATGTTCTCAAAGTTGTAGCATTGCAGGATGTTACAGAGATAGGGAGGGACAACAAATGCCAACTACAATCCCATCATTAAACTTTCAGCATATGTCATAGGACACCCATAAGGAAGGGGAATGATTTCTTGGAATTTTCTAGTCTCTGTAAGTCTATGTCTTGCCTTTATCAACTGAGCCATGCGGTGTGTCCATGTACTGTTTGACTAGGTTCTTTAAGCTGGAATGATCTGGTTATGTCTTGGACTTTGTTGACTTGCTTATATGCCATGATAGCACTCTGGAAGCTTTGGTATTGTTTCTTGGTTGGATTTTCTCCACATGTTGCTGTACAGCATTTAGTGTACTGGGGTGCTTACTCTGGGTGACTGGTTTTTTACGCATTTTAGCCCAATGTCCTCATGTGGAACATACCTGACATATATCAAAAATGTTTAACATTGTCTTGGTGCATGAGACAAATCATACTTCATACAAGATTTGATGTTCCACTGAACCAGTTGACAACTGCAGCAGTTGCTCAAGACTCAAGCACTTGCAGGCCTGTAACGATTGCTTTGAACTTGCATCCATCTTCTAGCAGAGTGTCAAATCAATTTTTAGGGGGTTTGTCCAGACTGCTTTTATGCAGGATTTGATGGATATGGAGGCGATAACCAATTACATAAGCCTTTCAGCTAAGTTAGCTTCGGTGAAATCATTCAGAGATAGTTGGAACTGCCGATGCTAAAGTCTGAGATAACAAGCTGTGGAGCTGGAGAAACACAGCAGGCCAGGCAGGATAAGAGGAGCAGGAAAGCTGACGTTTTGGATTGGGACCCTTCTTCAGAAATGGGGGAGGGGAAGGGGGCCCTGAAATAAATAGAGAGAGGGAGGGGCAGTGATAGAAGGTGGATAGTGGAGCACATAGGTGGGAGGGAAGAACTGTCCTTGACCTGTCCGTCTTCTCTCCCACCTATCCACCCTGCCCTCCTCACTGACCAACCCCCATCCCCACTTCCTACCTACACTCACCTTTACGAGCTTCATCCCCACCTCCTTGATCTGCCTGTCTTCTCTCCCACCTATCCGCTTCACTATCCACCTTCTATCACCGCCCCCCCTCTATTTATTTCAGAGCCCCCTTTTCCTCCCCCATTTCTGAAGAAGGGTCCTGACCCGAAACGTCAGCTTTCCTGCTCCTCTGATGCTGCCTGGCCTGCTGCGTTCCTCCTGCTCCACACGTTGTTATCCTTGGTGAAATCATATTCTGTACATTTGCATCAATATCTGTCTACAGAAAGTCAATTGTATCACTTTCCTGTTGCCAGTACTGTGACTTCAGTTTAACTTACTTCCATCACCCTTTACTTCCCTCATGAAGCCATGCCTCAAGGTGTTTGATCACTTTGGTGGCAGAGCTTGTGGTGAATCTTGAAATTGATGTGAAATTTAAATTCATCTTCTAAAATCTGAAAAGTTTTATCGTAATCTTTTGGTTATTGGAAATACCACAGGATTTTATTCTTCATAACCCTTCAGTGGCCTAAGTGATAAATAGTTTGACAGCTTGTTATTCTTTGCCATTTATCTGCTGATCCATAAAGTAAGGATCGACTCTTTCTTTAAACAACTGAAGTTTGGACAAGATGTCAATGGATTGCCAGTCCTTGATTAGATGTTTGCTTTCCATCTTTCTTGTGTTGCTTTATGGCCTCTAAAATGCCAGTGTAAGAAGCAGTATTGCAGTGTAATTTATTTGATGTTAGATTCTAATCTCTTTTCTCTATTTTTATGTGCTGCTACTCCTTTGAAAGTTGCCAGCTTGTTTCTATAGGTGTCTTCTGCACCCAAAAAGAAGCAGTGATGACATCTCATATACTCTATTTGATTTTTACACCATTTGGGAAAAAGAAAATGGGGAATCTGGCAAGGGCAAGATCTCTTCAGTATAGAAAATGTTTCTTTTGTTTTGTTTTCTTACTATGTTAAAGCTTACTTTCTTCGATTAGGGCTGTCATTCAGCACTTTTAAACTGTAGTCCTCGGCCTTCTGTGAACTGACCTTTTTTTTAACAAAGAGAGGGAGCTAGCAAACTCACTATGCTATAGTACAGGCTTTGTAGCCTTCAGTTTTGGTTCTTGCACTTTAGTATTTATTGTAACTTCAAATCTGAACTTGAACAGATTATTGCCATACTGTGGTCAGTTCTGCAGATTTTAGTGTCCACTTACCACCACTAACTAACTTTCTGAGTAGCTTCTAATGCCCTGTACTGCTACCACAATGCATTTTCTTCACACTAGTCGACATACTTGAGAAGAGATATACTAGCACTGGAGGGGGTGCAGAGGAGATTCACTCGGTTGATTCTAGATTTGAGAGGGTTGGATTATGAGGAGAGACTGAGTAGACTGGGATTATACTCATTGGAATTCAGAAGAATGAGGGGAGATCTTATAGAAACATATAAGATTATGAAGAGAATAGATAAGGTGGAGGCAGGGAGGTTGTTTCCGCTAGCAGGTGAAATTAGGACTAGAGGGCATCGCCTCAAAATAAAGGGAAGCAGATGTAGGACTGAGGTCAGGAGGAACTTCTTCACCAAAAGGGTTGTGAAATTGTGGAATTCCCTGCCCAGTGAAGCGGTTGAAGCTACCTCGCTGAACGTTTTTAAGGCAAGGCTAGATAAATTTTTGAACAGTAAAGGAATTAAGGGTTATGGTGAGTGGGCGGGTAAGTGGAGCTGAGTCTCAAAAAGATCAGCCATGATCTTATTAAATGGCGGAGCAGGCTCAAGGGGCCAGATGGCCTACTCCTGCTCCTAGTTCTTATGTTCTTATAACATATACCATGAAGAATTGGGTTCTTGTTGAGACAGACGTCTTAAGGTTTATTTACGACACTACTTATGCAGTGGCAACATCACAGACTTACACACATAACTTATATTCTGTTCTTACTGATATTTCTGAACATTGCTTAGACATTGCTAACTAACTGAAGACACTACACTGAACCAATCACACTAAGAAAGTGACTGATGGGGAGATTGATGGGTCCAGTATAGACCTCTATACTGGAATGTCACACGCCATGATATAAGTGCCTTAAGGTATAGATGTCTGGTCTCAGTCCATGGCATAATACAACTTTTGCAACCAATTCCATTATTCTTTATTAGCCATGGTATGCAGGTGTACCACTGTTTCAAAACTGGTATTATTTGAACGTGAACTTGTCTTTAGATACCATGTATTCTCCAGCTATATTCACTTCCATAAAACTGCTCTCCTCGGCTTCAGCCCATCTTCCGCAGATACTTTCATCCACATCTTTGTCATTTCCAGTCTCAATAATGCATTATTTCAAAAGACTGCGGATGCTGGAAACTGGAAAGGAAACTAAAAGCAGTGAAAGCACCAGGCAGGTCTGGTATAATGTGAACAGAAAAAGAAGTTTACATTTCAAATCAGCTTCAAACCTGAAAATGCAAAGAAACTGTACCTCAGTTCATAAGATTTCCCCTAATTTTACTGACAGCAATTGATGGTAATTTCGCTGATATTCCCACTTATACCTCCTCTAGCACCAATTTGTTATTTCTTTTAACAACTGCCCCATTACCAATCCAGTTTGCCTTGAACTGTGTCAGAGACAGTAGGAACTGCAGATGCTGCAAAATCTGAGATAACAAGGTGTAGAGCTGGATGAACACAGCAGGCCAAGCAGCATCATAGGAGCAGGAAGGCTGACGTTTCGGGCCGAGACCCTTCATCGGAAATGGGGGAGGGGAAGGGGATTCTGAAATAAATAGGGAGAGA
>NW_025977949.1:0-6722 GCF_021869965.1 Rhincodon typus | reverse complement strand
GCAACGGACCCCAGAGTTTAAAAGCCAGGCGGGAAAACACACCGACGCTTCATCAGAGGCTGCACTGAGGATGTTACCAAGCACGGTAACGAAACGTCTGCGGAACAACAAACCAGCTCGGTGAGCCAACCAACCTCAAAACCTAGTACTGATCCTTGTGGCACCACATCAATTTTGCCTGCAATCTGAGAAGGATCTGTTTATTCCTGTTCTGTTTTATGTCTTTAACCATTCTTCTGTCCTTGCTAACATATAACTCACAATTCCATGAGCCTTTATCTTGCCAACCTTTTTTGAGTTCTTGTGAATACCTTTTGAAAATCAAAACATACTACAACACTTCCTTCAACATCAACACCAACATCCTGGTTACCATTGACAACAAACTGGCCGGACTCGCCATAGAAATACCTTGTCTATAAGACAGCTCAGAGACTGGGACTCTGCCAGACTGATGCCCAGTGCCTCACCAATATCCAAGAGGCACAAGTCAGCAGTGTAATGAACGCTCTCCACTTGCCTGGATGGATGCAGGTCCAATAAAACTCAAGAACCTCAACATGAACAAGAACAAGACAGCTCACTTGAATGCCATCTGATCGACCACTTTCAACATTTACTCTCTTCAAAATAACATATAATAGCTCCAATGTGTACCATGTACAAAATGTACTGTAACAACTTCTTAGGCAGCACCTTCCAAACTCATGACCACTGCCATCCAGGACGAGGATAGCAGATACACAGGAACACCACCACCACAAGTTCCCCTCTGAGCCACACACCACCTTGATGCAGAATCTAACAATGCTGTGGGTGTACCTACATATCAGGACTGCAGCATTTCAAGTACACAGCTCACCACCATCTTCTCCACAGCTAACAATGGATAGACAACCTTGCACTGACCCAGGTACCAGAAATGAAAATGACAAAAATTGGTCCTGTTAACTCTGCCAAGTCCTTGTTAGTCATCCATGCTTTCGACACAAGACAGAGGGTAGCAGTGGAAGGGTGCATTTCTGATTGGAGGGCTGTGGCTGGTGGCATTCGTCAGGGATCAGTGTTGGGACCTTTGCTATTTGTAACATATATAAATGATTTGGAGGAAAATGTAACTGGTTTGATTAGTAAGTTTGTGGATGACACAAAGGTTGGTGGAATTGCGGATAGCGATGAGGACTGTCAAAGGATACAGCAGGATATAGATTGGTTAGTGACTTGGGCAGAGATGGCAGATGGAGTTTAATCCGGAAAAATGAGAGGTAATGCATTTCAGAAGGTCTAACCCAGATGGAAAATATACAGTAAATGGCAGAACCCTTCAGAGTACTGATAGGCAGAGGGATCTGGGTGTACAGGTACACAGGTCACTGAAAGTGGCAACGCAGGTGGAAAACGTCATCAACAAGGTATACGGCATGCTTGCCTTCATCGGCTGGGGCACTGAGTTTAAAAATTGGCAGGTAATGTTGCAGCTTTATAGAACCTTAGTTAGGCTGCATTTGGAATATTGTGTTCAATTCTGGTCGCCACACTGCCAGAAGGATGTAGTGGCTTTGGAGAGGGTACGGAAATGTTTTACCAGGATATTGCCTGGTATGGAGGGCATTAGCTACGAGGAGAGGTTGGAGAAACTTGGGTTGCTCTCACTGGAATGATGGAGGTTGAGGGGTGACCTGATAGAGGTCTACAAGATTATGAAGGGCATGGACAGAGTGGACAGTCAGAAGCTTTTTCCCCAGGGTGGAAGAGTCAGTTACTAGGAGGCATAGGTTTAAGGTGCGAGGGGCAAGGTTTAACAGTGATGTACGAGGCAGGTTTTTTTTTTTTTTTTTTTACACAGAGGGTGGTGGGTGCCTGGAACTCACTGTCGGGGAAGGTAGTGGAAGCAGATACGATAGTGACTTTTAAAGGGCATCTTGACAAATACATGAATAGGATGGGAATAGAGGGATAGGGTCCCCGGAAGGATAGGGAGTTTTAGCTGTGACGGGCAGCATGTCAATGCAGGCTTGGAGGGCTGAAGGGCCTGTTCCTGTGCTGTAATTTTCTTCGTTCTTTGTTCTAACAACCAGTTTATTTGTTAAAAGTTTTACCCAACTGGTGCGGACAATAAAGCAAAGGGACACAGAATTCAGTTTGCAGTTCAACAAAATACTCCTTACTTAAAACACCATGTGAGCATTTCCCAAATTCCCACAGTATTTATTCTCTATCAAGCTCTATCCATCTGAGAAAGGATATCACCTGCAACAATCCACGTGATTGAGCTGGGTCAATGGAATCTCCTTCCTCTCTGATGTAGGGCTGGCTCTCTGCCACACGGCCTTCTGCCATGAGTCTTGCTTCCGGCCAATGGGGTCATGAGTGGGCTTCAAAGTATCCAATGAGATCGCGCCAATACCCGTCACTAGTGCAATGACAGGGAGGTGTAAAGTGCACAATCTCGGGCACTGGCTGGAAATCAACGTGGCTCACAGGCTGGTCCAGCAAGCTTGACATTGTCTTTAAGATAAGATTGCATGAGTATAACAATGTCCCAGACATCACCATCACCGGGTCTTTCCTGCCCTACTGGACAGACCCAGAAGTGGCAGCACAGTGATATACAGTTGGCAGGCAACTGCTCTGGGAGTCCTCAACATTGACTCCACATCCCATGAAGTCTCATGCCTTCAGGTCAAACATGGGCAAGGAAACCTCCTACTCGTTCCACGTGCCAGCTCTCTCATCCTGTGAACTTAAGCAGGCTAAATGGGCCAAATGGCCAACTCTTGCTCCTAAATGGTATGCTCGTATGTGCTTACTTTGCAATCAATTATAGAAAGTTTGTTAACTGAATGAGTTGACAACAAATGGCAAGATACTGACAAGCGTAAGGAAAGAGGGGAATCTTGGAGTGCACATCTACAGATCCCTGAAGGTGACTGGACATGATAGACAGGGTACACAGGAGCACAGACCATTCAGCCCATCAAATTTTCTCCGCCGTTCAATTAGAATATGACTGATCATCTACCTCCAAACACTTTCCTGCATTTTCTCCATTTCCCTTGATGCCATTAGTCTCCAAAAGTCTATTAATTGCTGTTTGAACTTGCTGAATGATTGAGCTTTGACAGAACTCTGGGGAAGAGAATTACAATAGAACAGCGTACAGCACTTTAGGAAACTTGTGTTGCACCAAAGAGAAGGTACAGAGAAGCATGATGCCAACAATGAAGCATTTTTAGTCAAAAGGAAAGACTGGATGGGCTAGGGTTTTTTCTTTGGAACAGAAGAGACTGAAGGAAGCCAATTTGAAGCGTATAAAATTGAGGCATCTAGATACAGTGGATAAAACAGATTGATAGAACTCCCCTCATCACCAAGGGGCACAGATATAATGTTAGATGTAGGATGTTTAGATAGAGGAAATACTGCTACCCACAGGGTGGGGAGGGAGGTTTCTGAAACTCACTGCCTTAGAAAGTGATAGAGGCAGAAACCCTTAAAACATTTAAACAGAACACGAGTATGCATTTGAAGTGTCGTAACATACAAGTGCTATGAATCAAAAGCCAGAAAGTGGGATTAAGCCAGATGTTTAACTTTCAACCAGAACAAACACAACTAGTTGAAAGATCTCCAGCTGTGCTTTAAAAGTCTAATCATTCTATAATGCCACTATGACAGTTCATCACCGAGCTACCAAGATGTCATAACTGACAGAAACAGAAATACTGCTCCTGAAAACACAGCCCTTCACCCTTTCTGCTGGTTGCATTGCCCAGCTCACCTGTACAGCTAGTCATACACTTTAGTTTAAACGCCTGGACTTATACCTTTCTTTTGTTTTGCCTATGTAGATTCAATTCAATTTCAACAGTAGTTTGAAACATGGAGGGAAAAAAAAAGCTAATTCTGTAGAACCAGATAGGTCATAACAGTTTTTTGGAGATATGTGAGAACACCAGTAGCAACAGTACTCAAAACCAAGTCCATAGTGTAGTGCAATTTAAAATTCTCTTTGTATTGCGCACTTCATTCAGCTTGACATCTTACCTGGCCGTGGATATTAAAGGATGCCTTGTCCCAACCAATTTCCTGACATGAAGAGCAATGTTACTCAGCTCGTCACTGAGCAGACAGCGGAGACTCATGAAGGAGGTTGGGTATCCAACAATCTTTTCTGCCTCAGATACGACTTTAGTCCAGGAGGAAGGGGATGCAGTGGCGTAAGGCATTTGACTTCGGCAGAAAGTACCAACCAGAGCAGGGTGGATCATTCTTCTCAGAGACAGTAGCATCGCGTTGGGATTTGGAGATATTTACGTTTTTTTTTTAAACTTAGGAAATGAAATGTTCTCTGTGAATCCAGGCTGGAAGTAGAAGGGGTACACCCAGAGAAAGTCATTGGCTGATCCTGGCAAGACAAACATAAGAAATCAGTTTTAAAAAAATACAAAAGAACCACAGATGCTGGAAATCTGAAACAAAAACAGAAATTGCTGGAAAATCTCAGCAGGACCGGCAGCATAATCAGAGTTAACATTCTGGGTTCTGTGACACTTCTTCAGAGCAGCTCTGAAAAAGTGTCACGGAACCCAGAATGTTAACTCTGACTTCGCTCCACAGATGCTGCGAGTCCTGCTGAGATTTTCCAGCAATTTCTGTTTTCCATAAGAATTTAGGAACTAATGATGTTTGCCCCAATCATTCTTTTTCAAATGAAATGATCAACTTTTTTCACATAGAGAGTCAAAATTAACAGTCTCATATTCAGGGCAGCATTATTTTATCCACAAAAACCGAAAGAACTGCCGATGCTGTAAATCAGAAACAAAAACAGAAGTTGCTGGAAAAGCTCAGCAGGTCTGGCAGCATCTGTGAAGAGAAATCAGAGTTAACATTTCAGGTCCGGTGACTCTCCCTCAGAAATAGAGGAACTGCGGTTCTGAGGAAGGGTCCACCAGATCCGAATCATTAACTCTGATTTCTCTTCACAGATGTTGCCAGACCCGTTGATTATTTTATCCATATTCAGTGGCAAACAATGAATGAACTCCGAAGCAGTCACAACATCATTTCATAATAAAGAAAAAGAACTGAATTTACATAGTGCCTTTCATGACCTCTGGATATTCAGAAACATTTTACAGTTAATTAAGTACATCAGAACTCTTGCAAAGGTGAAAATTTTAATGCACATGACTAACATTAACATTATTATGTCTACTTGAACAGGAGACAGTACAGGAAGTAAAAACAAAATGTTGGAAATGTCCAGACCTGACAGTACCTGAGGAGGAAGAAAGAGTTTATGTTTCACATCTGTGATCTTTTAGATACAGATCACGTGTAGCATATGGGCTGTGACAACAGTTACTCTCATGGCTTGATCTGGATAGGCATGTCTTTTGCGCATGCAGTTCCTCAATTTCTCCAAAGGCACATCAAATAAACAACTGACAAAGATTCAAATAAATTGATAAGCTATATTCAAGGAAGAGATAGACAGATTTTTAATCAATGAGGCAATTAAGAGTTATGGGAAAAAGCAAAAAAGTGGAGTTGAGGATTAACAGATCAATTACAATCTCATTGAATGGCAGAGCAGACTCAAGACCTTCTGTTCCTATGTCTTAAGATCTTTACATTTGTTTTATTTCATGATAAGGTAAAAATGCTGCAGCATGGCAATTATGATTAATCTCACTGCATTCAGTCTACTTTTTTATAATTATTTAAAAATAAGTTAAGACCATCAGAAATTTCCACAAGTCTTAAAACTCATCTTCAGTTCCATATTCTCATTCCCTTATTCAGCTAAACTACTTTGTTGCATTTTCTTCGAATAATCTCTTAGTTGCTTGCCTGTGTTTTTTTTTAAATTGCACTCTTCAAACCTAAAGAAGGGATGTGTGCTAGTCAGGGTATCGACCAGAGTTAGCAAATCCAAACCGACTCCAAGGTCCTTTCTTCTCCAGTGTCTTTCATAATGCTGCTGCCTGTCAATTCCATACCTTTTAACTTTACGTCAGAATCCACCTGCCTCTACACTGCACTTAAAAAGGACATCTCAATCTTCCTCAATGTCTCTCCACAGTCTCTGGCAGTTATGTACACTATCATCTTCGAACAGATCTTCATTGTCCAGTTCAATGCTTGCGTCAAGTTATATATGTTCAATCCTAGTCAATCCTTTCCATTCACATCCTCAGTGTTACTTAGAGTCTCCCAATTATCTATCTTTGGTTCTCTCCCCTTCAACTATAGATTGCATTAATGTTGCAAGTTTAGCATCTCAGCTCCACATAGACCCCTGAAAACATGACCCAAAGATGCTGAGTCAGTTTCCATATTCACACTGAAGACCTCAGCTTGACCACATCACCATCCATCATATGGCTCTAGTTAAATATTGACAAGATCCAAGCCGTGGCCTTCATTCATAGAAAACCTCCATCTCTTTGCCATTAATTCCATCCACTTCCAGTACTTCAGGTTGAACCAAAGTGAATCCTATTAGAGATAGTAGGAACTGCAGATGTTGGAGAATCCGAGACAACAAGGTGCAAGGCTGGATGAACACAGCAGGCCAAGCAGCATCATAGGAGCAGAAAGGCTGACGTTTCAGGCCTAGACCCTTCATCAGAAAAGGCCTAAAGGCCCTCCGCTTCTTCCTGCCCCGCAGGCCCGACCAGTCCCCCTCCACCGACACCCTCATCCGCTTAGCC
>NW_025977948.1:973-6723 GCF_021869965.1 Rhincodon typus | reverse complement strand
ATCTTTCCCCTCTCACCTTAAACCTATGCCCTTCTAGTTTTGGACTCCCCTACCCTGGGGAAAAGACCTTGGCTATTCACCCTATCCATGCCCCTCATGATTTTATAAACCTCTATAAGGTCACCCCTCAGCCTCCGACGCTCCAGGGAAAATAGCCCCAGGCTATTCAGCCTCTCCCTGTAGCTCAAACCCTCCAACCCTGGCAACATCCTTGTAAATCTTTTCTGAACCCTTTCAAGTTTCACAACATCCTTCCTATAGCAGGGAGACCAGAATTGAACACAGTATTCCAAAAGTGGCCCTAACCAATGTCCTGTACAGCCGCAACATGACCCTCCCAACTCCTATACTCAATGCACTGACCAATAAAGGCGAGCGTACCAAACACTTTCTTTACAGGATTCAAACTTGTGTTTCCAGAATGTTAGTTGGGTCTTGGATTAACAGTCCAGTGATGATACCACTATGCCATTGCCTCCCCTATACAGGATGCATGTAGGCCAGACCGGGTAAGGACAGCAGATTTCCCTCCCTAAAGGGCCATAATGAACCAGATGCAGTTGTTCTACAGTCATCATTAACCTCTTAATTCCAGATTCTTATCTGATACAAATTCTACCACCTCCTGTGGTGGGATTCGAACCCGGGTTTCCGGGTCATTGCCTGGGTCTCTGCATTAACAGTCCAGTGTCACTGGCCATCGTCTCCCCTCATGAACATAGAACATGGAACAGCACAGAACAGGAACCGGCCATTCGGCCCACAATGCTGTGCCAAACATGACACCAAATTAAATTACTCCTTTCTGCCTGCCCTTGGTCCATGTCCCTCCATTCCTTGCATATCCATGTGCTTATCTAAAAGCCCCTTAAATGCCCCTATCGTATCTGCCTCCACCGCCCCACCCCTGGCAGCATGTTCCAGGCTCCTACCGCTCTCTGTGTAAAAAACTTGCCCCTCACATCTCCTTTCAACTTTCCCCCTCCCACCTTAAATGCGTGACCCCTAGTTTTAGACATTTCAACTCTGGGAAAAAGATTCTGACTGTCAACCCTATCAATGCATCTCATTATTTTTATAAACTTCTATCAAGTCTCCCCTCAGCCTCCGCTGCTCCAGAGAAAATAACCGGAGTTTTTCTAGCCTTTCCTTATAGCTCATACCCTCTAATCCAGGCAGCATCCTGGTAAACATCTTCTGCACCCTCTCTAAAGCCTCCACATCCTTCCTATAATGTGGTGAACAGAATTGAACACAGTACTCTAGGTGTGGCCTAACCAAAGTCATACAAAGCTGCAGCATGCCGACCCTGTACTCAATTCCCCGACCAATAAAGACAAGCTTGCCATACGCCTTCCTTCCCACCCTATCTACTTGTGTGGCCACTCTCAGGGAGCTATGGACTTGAACCCCAAGATCCCTCTGTACATCAGTGCTGTTCAGGATCCTGCCATTAACTGTAAACTTTTCCTTAACATTTGATCTCCCAAAGTGCAGCACCTCACATGTACCCGGATTAAACTCCATCTGCCATTTCTCCGCCCGTATCTGCAACTGATTGATATCCCGCTGTATCCTTTCACAGCCTTCTACACTATCCCCAACTCCACTGATCTCCGTATCATCTGTAAAGTCACTAACCCATCCATCTACATTGTCATCCAAGTCAGTCCCCTGTTCCTGCTTTCCCCCCATACCCATCGATCCCTTTTTTTCCAAAAAATACATCCAGCTTCTTTGAGAAAACATTCGGTGTTCCGCTTCCAACCGCTTTCTGTGACAGAGAATCCCACAGGGCTCCCCCACCCTCTGGGTGAAGACATTTCTCCCTCATCTCAGTCCCAACACCCCCGTCTCCTTTAGACTGTGACCCACCCTCCACTGGTTCTGGTCTCCCCCCACCCCAGACATTGAGAATATCCCTCCTGTGCTGACCCTGTCTACTTCTGAGCAACTCCTACTCAATCCCCTGCCCCCTGCTTCCTGCCCCAAGCTGGACACCCGAACCCCCTGTGCGAGTTTATTTGACGTTTCTTGAATCCATGATGGTGGATGTGGTTTTCTCTGTCTCTCTCTCTATCTTTCTCTATCTCTTTCTCTTCAAGGTTAATGGAGTGAAGTCTAACCTGCCTGTGAAGCTGGAGGGGGGTAAGGTCAATGTGCACCACAGTGGGGCCTACTTGGTCCTGGAGACAGACTTCCACCTGAGAGTGACTTACGACTGGGACCACCATTTGGTGGTTAAGATTCCTACGGATTACTCCGGCAAAGTCTGTGGCCTGTGTGGTAACTACGACAGAGACACCAAGATTGAGTTCCTCACTCCCTCTGGGGCCCTAGCCCCCAACCCCCTGGAGTTTGGCAGGAGCTGGAGGGTCGATGGGGTCAATGCCACGTGTTGGGACGATTGCAAAGGGCCTTGCAAGGCCTGTGAGGCCGGAGCCAAGAACTGGGATCAAGACCCCAAGTCCTGCGGCCTACTGGCACAGGCCGGGGGCCCCTTCCGCGAATGCCACTCCACCGTCAAGCCCAACCAATTCGTCCAGGGGTGCGCCCACGATCTGTGCCGCTCCCAGGGCCTTCATCGCTTCCTGTGCCAGGCCATGAAGGCCTACATGGAAATCTGCCAACAGCAGGGCCTCAGGATCCATGAATGGAGGAGCCTGGTCAATTGTCGTGAGTATTTGGGGTGGGGTGGGGTGGTGGGGTCGCGGGGGGTTGGGGGTAGAAATGTTTTCACGACAACACGCACAAAGTCAGGAGGGGCATTCATTGTCGTTCCCACCAATGACCAGCTCAAGAACAGTACAGCAAGATGGCCATTCTGCCCATCAAACCTGATTCAGCTCTCTTCCAACCGCCTTTACAATGCGCTGCATAGCTCCTTCCTCCTCACCTGCTTTTCCCCCATCCGCTGTCAGCTCCTACACCCTCTCCTCACTCTTCCCCCTCTGCTCCTCCCTCTCTCCCCATTCCCTGCTACTTACACCTTCCTGACTTTCCCCTTCATCTTTGCCCCCCCATTCTTCCCCCCCCCCCTTACCCCATTCCGCCTTGCCCCCTCCCCTTCCCCCTCTGCACTTACCCCCTTCCCCACTCTGCTGTTTACCCCATTCCTTGCTCTTCCTCCTCCTCTTTCTCCACTATTTACCTCCTTCCTCATCTTCCTCCACTCTTTACCCCAACCCCACTCTTCCCCTGCTATTTAGCCCCAACCCCACTCTTCCCCTGCTATTTAGCCCCAACCCCGCTCTTCTCCTGCTATTTAGCCCCAACCCCGCTCTTCTCCTGCTATTTACCCCCTCTCTGGAGAAATGACACGAGTGGGAGGTAGAATGGGTTTAAAGGGGAAGAGGGTGCGTTTGAAATGGGGAGGGGTGTGAGACAGTGGAAATTGGGAGGATAGAATGGAATCAGAGAATGGACGCAGCATAGAATGAGACCACTCTGCCCATTGGCAAGAAGATCCTGCCCAATCCCATTTCCCTACATTCCCTTCTGAGTCAAATAATAACCTCTTTTTCAAGGCTTCATTTACCAACAAATCAACTTTGCTGGCCAGACCCAGCATTTATTGTCCTGTCCCTAGTTGCCCCCCTTGAGAAGGTGGGGGTGAGCTGCCTTCTTAACCCGCTGCAGTCCACGTGCTGTAGGGTTGACCCACAGTGTCCCTTAGGGAGGAGATTCCAGGATTCTGACCCAGAGACACTGAAGGAACGGTCGATATATTTCCCAAGTCAGGATGTTGAGGGGCTCGGAGGGGAACTTGCAGGGGGTGGTGTTCCCATGTACCTGCTGCCCCCTGTCCTTCCGGATGGAAGTGGCCGTGGGTTTGGAAGGTGCTGTCTGAGGGGCCTTGGTGAGTTTCTGCAGCGCATCTTGTAGATGGTACACGCTGCTGCGACTGAGCTTCGGTGGGGGAGGGAGTGGGATGTTTGTGGATGTGGTGCCAATCGAGTGGGGGCTGCTTTGTCCTGGATGGTGTCGAGCTTCTCGAGTGTTATTGGGGCTGCCCCCATCTGGGGCAAGTGGGGAGTATTCCATCACACTCTTGATGACTGGGGGGGGGGCATTGCAGTCCAGAACCCTGGGTGGAGGGTGAGTTCACAGTCTAAAGGAGACGGGGGTGGGACTGAGATGAGGGAGAAACGTCTTCACCCAGAGAGTGGGGGACCCTGTGGGATTCTCTGTCACAGAAAGCAGCCGGGGCTGGAACACTGAATGTTTTCGAGAAGGAGTTGGATATAATTGTCACGGATGACAGGGGTGTGGGGGGAAAGAGGGAACAGGAGAAGAGTTGGATGATCAGCTGTGATTGTATTGAGTGTTGGGGGGCAGTGGGTGATGGTGCGGGAAGGTCTCAAAGGGCCAAATGACCAGCCCCATTCCTATTTTCTCCATAGTCCCAGAGGACCATGGGCCTGCCCTCTCATTGGAGAGAGACCAACTTGTGGGGGTTTGACCTGAGGGTCATTACACCTCAAGAGAGCGCAAGAGGGTGTGAAGGAGAGTCCTTCCTGGTCACATCAGTTGGTGTTGGGCATTGAACCCATCAATTAACAGCCGTCTCGCTGACCGAAGTGGTACAGGCGCAGAAACTGGGCACATCGGAGACTGAGTTGGTGTGATCGTGCCTGTTGATGGGCTGAATGGCTTCCTCCTGCTCCCGTTCTCTGTGTTGTACAGGGCAGTATCGGGGACGGAGTCGGGGTCGTTGAACCTGGGCTGGATTGGGTGGGCCGTGCCTGTGATGGGATCTGACCATGTTGCCCCACCCCCCCCCCCCACACGCTCCCCACCCCCCCCCCCCCCCCTCCCTCCCTCTCAGCCCTGCAGTGCCCAGACAACAGTCACTATGAGGCATGTGGCACAGCCTGCCCTGCCACGTGCTCCGACCCCAAGGCCCCTATCACATGCCAGCTGGCTTGCGTGGAGTCATGTGTGTGCGACCAGGGATACATGCTGAGTGTCGGACAATGCATCCCCGAGGAAAAGTGCGGCTGCACCCATAATGGGCGCTACTACAAGGCAGGACAGAGCTTCTGGGAGGACGACGAGTGCAAGAGCTGGTGCCAATGTGACGCGCAGAGTAAGAAGGTGGAGTGTATGAGCCGGGGCTGTGGGACCTTCGAGAAGTGCCAAGTAGTGAAGGGAGTGAGGGGGTGCCAGGCCATCTCCTATGGCACCTGCACCGCAGTGGGTGACCCGCACTACCACACCTTCGACAACCTCAAATTCGACTTCATGGGGACCTGCGTCTACCAGTTCACCTCTCTCTGTGCCAACCGCACGGGCCT
Organism: Rhincodon typus; assembly: GCF_021869965.1. Lineage (NCBI taxonomy): Eukaryota > Metazoa > Chordata > Chondrichthyes > Orectolobiformes > Rhincodontidae > Rhincodon > Rhincodon typus. The sequence continues at coordinate 1,426 of NW_025977948.1, read as the reverse complement.
GGTCCCCTTCGACATCCAGGTTCAGAACGAGAACCGGGTCAACAAGGCCGCCTCCTTCACCAGGCTCAGCTGGATCGTCATCTACGGCAACACCATCGTCTTCTCCCGGGAGCACATCAGCAAGGCACTGGTACGGGTCTCAACTGCCGGGGGCGCTCCTCCTCCTCTAGCCGCCTACACCCCCTCCCTATCCCTGTATCCTCCCATTACATCCCCTCCCTATCCCTGTATCCTCCCCCTACACTCCCTCCCTATCCCTGTATCATCACCCTACACTCCCTCCCTATCCCTGTATCCTCCCCCTACACTCCCTCCCTATCCCTGTATCATCACCCTACACTCCCTCCCTATCCCTGTATCCTCCCCCTACACTCCCTCCCTATCCCTGTATCCTCCCCCTACACCCCCTCCCTATCCCTGTAACCTCCTCCAACCCCTACAGCCCCTCCCTAT
>NW_025977948.1:0-873 GCF_021869965.1 Rhincodon typus | reverse complement strand
CCTCCAGCCCCTACACCCCCTCCCTATCTCTGTAACCCCCTCCAGACCCTAAATCCGTCCCTATCTCTGTAACCTCCTCCAGCCCCTACATGAGGGGTATAGATAGAGTTAATAGTAGGTGTCCTTTCCATAGGCTGGGGGATTTGAAGACTACGGGGCACATTTTGAAGGTGAGAGGAGAGAGATTTAAAAAAAGACATGAGGAGCAATTGTATCTGTACCCATCCCCACCACTTCCTCAGGAAGTTCATTCCACACACAAACCACCCTCTGTGTAAAACATTTGCCTGTCCCATGGAAATATTTACCTACCATTAACCCTATCTATATCCCTCATGATTTTATAAACCTCTAACAGGTCGCCTCTCAACCTCCTACACTCCAGTGAAGACAGTCCCAGCCTATCCAGCCTTTCCTTATAACTCAAACCCTCCACACCCGGCAACATCCTGGTAAATCTCTTCTGAACCCTCTCCAGTTTAATAATATCCTTCCTATAACTGGGAGACCAGAACTGGACACAATGCTCCAGAAGAGGCCTCACCAACGTCCTGTACAACCTCAACATGAAGTCCCCGGCTCCTATACTCAAAGGTCTGAGCGATGAAGGTAAGCGTTCGAAACACCTTCTTAACCACCCTGTCTATGTGTGACACAAACTTCTAAGAATTATGTCCCTGAACCCCTCGGTCCCTCTGTTCAACGACACTACCCAAGGCCCTACCATTCATTGTATAAGCCCTGCCCTTGTTTGTTTTACCTCGCATTTATCCAGATTGAACTCCATCTGCCATTTCTCAGCCCATTGATCCATTTGATCAAGATCCCTTTGGAATCTTAGAAAACCTTCCTCACTGTCCCCTATGTCACCAA
>NW_025977947.1:0-6723 GCF_021869965.1 Rhincodon typus | reverse complement strand
TTCTTGGTACAGTGGCGGAGATGATTCAACATGTTACAACAGGAAGTCATCCACATTAATGAATGACCTAAATTAATGCTTTGGGAAAGTGTTATCTAGTTTGAGTAATTACAAACTAGCTAACGTGTTCCCAAAGCATTAATTTAGGTCATTCATTAATGTGGATAACTTCCTGTTGTAACATGTTGAATCATCTCCGCCACTGTACCAAGAAATCAAAAACAATATTATTATTTAAGAATGAACTGTACGTTGCAATGAGAAAATTTTAGATCTATTCTGGATGGATGGTCCGCTAAATGGCCTTCCTGTTTTGTGTCACCTTGAAACAGACAGTGCATAAATGCACTCAAGAGCTTCATATTTACCCAACCTGTCTTGCATTTATACTTAAAAGAAATATTGACAGTGCACTGCACAGCAAAATATTGGACAATAGAAACAGTTCCAGTTGTTTCATTGGACTGATTAATATAAATATCCAATGTGCTGAAGTATGAACATTGCAGCATCTTGCCTTTATGTAGCATATGGGACATTACAAGCAATCTTAAGACCACACAGCAGGCCCAGATAAAAATGAACATCAAGCCAGAGGAAGACACTAGGACACAAGATTAAACAGTTGGGTTTTGAAAGCAAGAATGGCAAAGTGATTCAGTGGGTAGCACTACTGCCTCACAGCACCAGAGACCAGAGGTCAATTCCACCCTCAGGCAACAACTGTCTGTGTGGAGTTTGCACACATTCTTCACGTGTCTGCGTTGGTTGCCCCGAATGTTCCGATTTTCTCCCAAGTCCAAAGATTTGCAGGTTAGGTGGATCGGCCATGCTAAATTGCCCACAGCGGCCAGGGATGTGCAGGTTGGGTGGATTAGCCATTGGAAATGCAGGGTTTTTTTTTTAGTTCATTCACGGGATGGGGGCATCTCTGATTAGGCAGCATTAATTGCCCATCTAAAATTGCACAGAGGGCAGTTAAGTGTCAACTAAACTGCTGCAGGTCTGGAGTCACATGTAGGGACAGACCAGGTAAGGATGGAAGTTTCCTTCCCAAAAGGACATCAGTGAACCAGATGGGTTTTTCCAACAATTGACAATGGATTCATAGTCATCATTAGACTCTTAATTCCAGATATTATTGAATTCAAATTCCACCATTTGCCATGGTGGGAATTGAACCCAGGTCTTCAGAACGTTATCTGGGTTTCTGGATTGACAGTCCAGCGATAATACCACTAGGCCATCACCTCCCCTTACAGGGACGGGGTAAGGGGGTGGGTCTGAGTGGGATGCTCTTCAGCAGGTTAGTGTGGACTTGGTGGGCCGAATGGTCTGCTTCCACACTGCAGGGATTCTATGAAGTCTTTAAGGCAGTGAAAGGTGAAAAAGCAAAGACGCCTGTGGAAGTAATTCCAAAGTGCTGAGTCCAGGCAGCTGAGAAAGTTGATGTCTATGATTGGGCAAAGTAAGTGGGCTGGCAATATATATCATAAACATTCATTTTTCAGGCCTATGCAATGTATCTACCTGCGCATTTATGTACAATATTATGTTTTATGCAAATATATGTCCCAATTATGTTTGTTCAGTACAACAGAATATAATAATTTGAAGTATGCCTGAAAATTATTTTGCATCAGCAAACCCAATAAAACCATATCGGATATTTCCATTCATTTCATCTTGACAGTAGATTCATTTCTGCACTTTCAACAAATCAGAACAAATTACTTTTACAATATATTTAATTAGAATTTACCATTGAGCAATCGGGATAGAACAGACCAGTACAGTTTCCTTTTTCATTATTCTAATATCACCTGGCTTCTTTTACTCATTTTGAGGGAAGGGCCAGGTACGCCATGTTGTTAAACTGGGTATTTTCATTTAGTGCACGACGAACGGCTGGGAACAGATTTTGAATTTCCGCACAAACATGTAGCCCTGATCAATGTAAACCAACTGCGATTTTCACCCTCCCAGCCCGATTCGTCCATTCATTCATAATTACACAGAACCGCTTTGATGTTTTTTAAAACTCGGAAGCGCCGCGCTACCGCGTTCCGCCAAGAGGAACGGACACACCGAGCGATCGGTGAGGCTCCCCCGCGGCCTGCAAAACGCCCCGCCCGCCAACCATCAGGCCATCATCCAGCCGCCTCTCACAACACGCGCCCATCTTGCAGAGGTCGCTGTGCGGCCCAGTCACGGAGAGGAAGCCCGGTCGCCGGCGGTAGCAGCAGCTGCCACTCGAGCCACTCATGAAGCAGGGCTCGGATGAGCCGAACCTCTCTCTCACCGCAGACTCGGCTCCAGTAAAGGGGCGGCTCTGTTCACTGCAGTTCCCGCACTCACCATGTTCTCGGCTCCGCTCCGGCGCGGCCCTCACGACCCGCAGTAACAGCGGCGCGCGATCCGACTGGCTCAGCCTAGCAAAGGGGCAAAGGTCAAAGGTGACGGGATCTGCATCCCCGGAACAGACGTACTGAGTGACAGCGCTATTCACCTATCAGACGCAGAGAACTGTTTAACCCCGCCTCTCGCTCTGCATAACCGCGTTATTAACCAACTAAATGACGATTACTATTCAGCCCCGCCCCTTCGTACCGGGTGACAGCGCTGTTCGCCAGACAATGGAACAGTTCACCCCGCCTCTTCCCGTAGAGTGATGGACAATTAGCCAATCAAGTGCTGGAAAATGTTCCACGCACCTCACTTTGAGTGACAGCATTTTCCGCCTATAGAGCACGAGAGACTGACGTTCGTCCCGCCCTGCACCCCGTGTGATGTCAGCACCTATCACCAATCATGTGCCGCAAACCGAAAGCGTCTGTCCCGCCCTCCCCGAGCTCTTCTCTTGATTGGATGAAGCTGTCGGAGCTGGGGGTGGGGTCTTTTCACGCCTTTGGTTGGTTGGACGGAGAGTTGGAGAGAGAGGCGGGAAGGAGGTTTCAGGTGGTGGTGCCTGCAGTGGTAGTAATAGCTGTTCGTTTTCTGTGGGAGAGGGAGCTGTTTCTCTGTGCTGGTAGTTTTCGGCGGTAGTAGTTACTGCTCGATGCCGCGGTACTTGAAGCGGAGCGGGATGTCCGCTCCGCCCGACGGCCTCTGGCCAGACGGTGGGGAGCTGATGGTCTGTGACCCTGGGGACGTCGAGTCGCCTGGCGTTCGTTCACAGACAGATTCCGCGAAGGAGGCCGTGGTTCTGCCGAGTCACAGGACGAGGCCAAACCGGGTTTTGGTGCCCACCGCCTATAGTAACTCCCCGAGTAAGAAGTGGCCGGCCCGGCTGTGCTCAATGCTGTGTTGTATCATTGTGATATCGTTCATTGCCTTTCTTCTAGCGGTTATGTACTTAATCCTCAAAGGTACTGTTTGTTCATCAGTTGATTCTTGGGGAAGCTTTAAAACTTTGTTAAGCATCCAACTTTGATTTAAAATGACCTGAATTGCGGTTGCAGATTTGCGCTGGGACAGAGAAAACAGTGAGGATGGTATTAAAACCGGTATTTTAGGTAACGTATCCTTTGAAGTTGGCATGTCGTTTTAAATGTACTAAGCCCCTTTTTTTTTCCTTGTCACTATTTTTAACAACTTTCCTTTTTTTTCAGGCCTTTGGAGTTCGTTGATTTTGGCTTTGACGGCTGGTTTCTCATGCTGCAGTTTCTCGTGGACATTGACGTATTTTGATTCATTCGAACCCGGAATGTTTCCACCGACACCCTTGTCGCCTGCTCGATTTAGGTAAATTCTGGTTTCTAATATCAAATGGAGTTTTATATTTTCTTCAGGGTAAAATGTCCCAGATGTAAACGATGTACATATGAGACAGTTGAGGATAAATAGAGGCAGAACGTATTTGGTGATCTGAAAACCCTGGTAATATTGCAGGATGAATCAGTTTCCCCACCCTCCCTGACATAAGTGTTTGTGTCCTATACACGTGTGTTTATTGAACTAGGTTGATGTCATGTTTGATCCTGAGCTCGGCTTTTCATGTCTCAGTTTATATCAAGGCTATCTATTGCCGTCTCTGAGACGGCTACACTCTGCCTTGTCTTGCTCCACCCTTGACTTGCTTCACACTCATCAGATCACCATTTCCGGGCTGAATCCCCTACTTGCAAGTTACCCATGGACCTTCATTTGCAAAGTTGAATCCTCATTCAAGTTGAGATATTATCCTTACTGCATGCAATTGGCTACTTTCCCCCAAAATGTTGACTTGAAAGTTCTTGTCAATGTTTACAAATCTGTGTCCTTGACTCATTCTGACCCCAAGGATAGCTGTACATGCCAAACTGTACGCTTTATTGACATCCTCCTTCCCATCATTCCATCTTCGGTCTTTGAACAGTTGTCTGGGACCAACTACCTAGGATTTCCTGAATGACTTCCTTTGATTCCTTTTATTTCTGTAGCTAAGCTTGTTTCTGTTTGTTGCAAGAACTTTTAATATTTAGTATTTTAAAGTGTTTTTTCTAAAGTGCAGTTCACAATGTTGGATGTTTGAAATGTGGTGCTGTAGGTAAACTATGTCAGTGCTTATCCACATGAGGATCCATGACTGATGCAAGAAATCTGTCAAATATTAATTTGATCTGCAAGTGCTAGTATCCTGATTGGTAACTCTGAAAAGATAATTTGTTTCTCAAATAAAACCAAAGTGCTGCAGATGCTGGAAATTTGAAATAAAAAAGTGTTGGAGAAACCCAGCAGGTATGGAAGCATCTGTGGAGAGAAAAACAGTTAATGTTTCAGTCCAATATGTCTTTTCCTCCTATCTACATATATTTGAATCTATTACTTGAACAGATCAGAAAATGTGATGGGCACTTTCTGTAGAATTATCAACTCTCTGAGAGAAAACTAATATGCTGAATGTATATCTGGTTTGGTTAATATTTAAACTCTTTTTAAACTTCTGTTCATCTTGATTTCTCGATCTCTGGAGTGGGGTACATCCAATTCCTTTTTTAAAAAAAAGTAAAGATAATACCAGGTCTATTTAAAACAAAATAATGATCGTGATGCCAAAGCAAAGGAATCAAACTCACTTCAGTTTAAAATGAATGAATACAACACAGTAGTAATATGCAGAACATGTCATAGGTTCAGAGCATTAATTTAAATAGAGATGTAGAGGATACCAATGGAGAGAGCAATATTACGCAAGTGAAATAATTTCTTAAATTCTGAAATGTGAGGGGCATCTCAGAATTTTTTTTACAAATCTGCAGTTTATGCAGCACAGACATTTTTTTGTTTCCACTTGCTGTTGCCAGAAATCGAATAAGAATTACTTTGTTCCAGTTCATGTGTGCAGCTCCAAAATCAGAATGGTTGAATAACAAATGAACTTACTCTTTTGTGTGTCTAGGGCACACACTGCCCTGCACTCGAGCGAAAGACAAGCTTACTCTCATTTTCATCTGAAATATGACCCAAATGGCACTTGTAGATTCTGCTTCCAGGATCTTGTATGAAAGACCATTCTACAGACAAATATCCACTTGCCTTTGCTTGTATTTTTTAAAAAAGAAAAACTATTATCCTCACCTGTCCTGGCCCCAGTTTGTTATTTTGGTGTTCTTTAATATTTGTCTGTCAGGCGGCACATTGCCAGGGACCTGGGTTCGATTCCAGCCTCGGGCAACTGAGTGGAGTTTGCACATTCTCTCTTGCGTCGATTTCTTCTTGGTTCTCTGGTTTCCTCCCGTAATCCAAAGATGTGCAAGTTAGGTGGATTGGCAATGCTAAATTGCCCCACAGTGGCCAGGGATGTGTAGGTTAGATGTTAGCCATGAGAAATATTGGGTGGGGAATGGGTCTGTATGTGATGCCATTCAGAGGATTGGTGTGGACTTGTTGGGCCGAATGGCCTATTTCCACACTGTAGGGACTTTATGATGATTTTAACTTGTCAATCAATTAAATTAGATCTGCCTGATCAAAATATCTGTTTTGCCTCAATCAGATCTCCTCAAACTTTATTTTCCAATGAAAAGCTTTGCAAATCTGTTGTATAAATAAATCTCTTCTCCATTGGTTTGCTATGCCTCTTCAAGGCCATAAGATGTAGGAGCAGAATTAGGCCATTTGGGCCATTGAGTCTGCTCCACCATTTGATCATGTTTGATATGTTTCTCAACCCCATTCTCTTTTCTTCTCCTCTTAACCCTTCATGCTCTTACTAATCAAGAACCTATCTATCTGTCTCAAAGACACTCAATGACTTGGCATCCATGGCCCTCTCTGGCAATGAGTTCCACATTAACCACCCTCTAGTTGAAGAAATTCCTCCTCCTTTTAGTCCCTTCATTCTGAGGTTATCATCTAGTCTCTCTAGTAGTAGTCCTAGTCTCTCCTAGTAGTAGAACCATCTTCTCCATGCCCACTGTATCCAGACCTCTCATTATTCTGCAAGTTTCAATCAGATCCTCCTCTTAGCCTTCTAAACTCCATTGAGTACAGACCCAAAGTCCTCAATCTCCCCAGGATCTCTGGACCCTTTGTAATGCCAGCACATCCTCCCCTTAGATGTGGGGCCCAAACTGCTAAATATTCCAAAACAGCCTGAACAGTACATTTTTGCTATTATATTCTAATCCTTTTGAAATGAACGCCAACATAGCATTTGCCTTCTAACTGCCAACTGAACCTGCGTGTTAGTTTTGAGATAACAAGGTGCAGAGCTGGATGAACACAGCAGGCCAAGCAGCA
>NW_025977946.1:0-6725 GCF_021869965.1 Rhincodon typus | reverse complement strand
AGCTCTACACCTTGTTGTCTCAGATTCTCCAGCATCTGCAGTTCCTACTATCTCTCCCAGTCAAGTGGAGTATGCAGGTTGATCAGCTAATCCTGCTAGCTAGAGACTCCAGTTCATTCCAAGGGTTGGGCAGTGTTTGGATGCAATGGCACAAACTGTTTAGCGAATACTGTGCTGCTTCAGGCCTCAGTGCAAAGCCCTAGGCAGGACTGTGTAATGTTCTACACAACCAATGACAGTACTGACACCATTCCCACCAGTAGAAATAGTAAGACCATAAATGTTAACACTAGAAATTGCAACATACAACAATGTAATTAAAATTTCAACCCTTATTTCAATTGAAAGCATAACCATTATAGTCCAGGAAAAGTTTAATTGGTGCAACCAAGAGCCTATGTAAATTATGCACTTCTTTAAATATGATTTATATTGCCTTGTGGATAATTGCCAATGTAGAACCCTAAAAGAACAGTTCAAATGGGACTGCCTTCTGATGGGAGTGCAGGATGAAACCCTATTAGAATTTTTACTCCAAGAAGAGTGTAAGCCACCACAGCCAAACCCAGTTTGTCACTCGGACTGGTCTTCACAAGCAGATTTCTTACCAATGGGACGGAATTTTTGTGAGCTCAGCACACTGAATCAGAGGGCTATCAGTGTCAGGAGAGTAGCCACAGGGGGAATAGGGAAGCACTTCTACCATTACTTCTTGTCCGTTTTGTAGTGAGTAAACCCCAAAACTGCCCAGCCATCATTGCTGAATACTGCATGTTCTATTTGATAAGCTGTACTCAGCTGGTTTGCCAAAGCAACAATAAGAGACTTCAACCTGAAGAGAGCAATTTCCAAACCACTTCAGTCAGCAACTGTTTGAGATGTAGATGCTACAATGGGCCAAGAGATGTTGTTCTTTGGAGAAATGGGAAGTCAGCAATTTTTTTTTCTTTATTCATTCATGGGATGAGGGTGTCACTGACTAGGCAGCATTTATTGCCCATTCCAAATTGCCCAGAGGGCAGTTAAGAGTCAACCACATTGCTGTGGGTCTGGAGTCACATGTAGGCCAGACCAGGTAAGGATGGCAGTTTCCTTCCCTAAAGGACATGAATTAACCAGATGGGTTTTTTTCAATAATCAGCAATGAATTCACAGTCATCATTAGGTTTTTAATTCCAGACATTTATTGAATTCAAATTCAAACATCTGCCGTGGCGGGATTTGAACCCAAATCCCCCAGGATATTACTTGGGTTGCTGGATTAACAGTCCTGTGATAATACCACTAGGCCATTGCAAGTAACTAATGAAAAGCTAGCCAGGGGCAAGGATACACTTAGCTCCACATTTTGAATCATGCCAATATTCAACGTTCAAAAATTATCCATCTACAAAAAGCCAACTAATGTCTGCAGTTTGTGTAAGAACTTAACATTCTATCAGCACAAAGGTGGCAGCACAGGTAGATAAGGTAGTAAAAAAGGCCTATGGCATGCTTGCCTTCATTGGAAGAGGCATTGAGAATAAGGATAGGCAAGTTATGCTGCAGCTTTGTAGAACTTTAGATAGGCCATATTTGGAATATTGTGGACAGTTCTGGTCACCACACTACCAGAAGGATGTGGATGCTTTGAAGAGGGTACAGAAAAGGTTTGCCAGGATGTTTTCTGGTATGGGATTTTAGCTATGAAGAAAAGTTGGACAAACTGGGCTTGTTTTCACTGGAATGCAGGAGGTTGAGAGGCGACCAGTTAGAAGTTTATACGAGTGTGAATGGCATGGACAGAATAGAAAATATGAGGCTTTTTCCCAAAGTGGAGGAGTCAATTACTCGGGGACACATGGTCAAGGTGTGAGGGGGGAAGTTTATAAGAGATGTATGAGGCACGTTTTTCACACAAAGGGTGGTGAGTGCCTGCCAGAGGAGGTGGTGGAAGCAAACATAATAGCAGCATTCAAGAAGCACCTGGATGAAAACATGAATAGGAAGGGATTAGAAGGATAAGTGAAGACAGTTTTAGCACGGAAGGGCAAACTGTGTCGGCACGGGCTTGGAGGGCCGAAGGTCCTGTTCTTGTGCTGTATTGTTCTTTGTTCTTCTTCTTTGAACTTCTTCAACATCCTGGCCCAGAACTCTATTTCCTTATTGATGGCAATTTACTTCTACTTTCAGATGGAATTGCAGAAATGTTCTCATCTGTACCGGAGCTTCCATCCCTCTGTACCCCACTCTCTCAGTAAGCAATAGGTGAATACTTATATCATGTACTTCCTTCAAGAGAGTTGAGAACTTTGTTGAAGATTAATATCTCAAGCAAAAGGAACTTGTGGGCAGGGGGAATAAGAGCAAAGAGTTAAATGTTGATGTTCAAATGGTCATGGTTAAAGAGGATACAGTAAAAAATAACTTGGGGAGATGTGGAGAAAAGTATTCATTATTTCTTCAAGAATAGCTGCTAAGTGTGGATGTAAAAAGCTGTATCACAGTGATGTCAGATTGCATGGAACTAGAGCCTCTGTCTGTAGGATTCCAGAAGACGACCTCTCTCACAATCCCTTGTATATAGTTACATTCTGTAAAGCCTGTTGCTGTTCACTCACAGCAGTACAAACCTCATTTGTTACAGAATTGTAGTTTATTTTCCTTTGTGAGGCCTCCTCCTCTTCAGGGCCCAGACCATCTAGGCAGAATGTTTGTCCAGTTGTCCCTCAAAATTGTTTCATTTGTGTTATAGGTCTTCCTTTGCATTCAGTGGTAAAACCAGGCCTGATTCAGGCAGGGAGAAAGATCCAGTAAATATGAGAGTGGAAAGAAATTGTTGCACTGGATTCATCAGGGCAGCTATGACTCCAGTAGTTTTGGTCCTCCTGTGATCACTCTTTTTTTATATGAAAAATCACTTCCAGTTATTACACTCTCTGTTAACACAAACAGCATAGCATTCGATCCTTGTCACCAGTTAAAATAGACTCAGAGTATATTGTCTTGCTGACTCATTCTAAAGAAATCATAGCATGCTACCTTGGGATTGGCAAATAATTGCCTTCTGGCAGAGAGTAGAAGAAGACAACTCCTTCAGAGACCAACAACATTTGAAAAGACATTCTAATTTCCAGCTAATAGGTGAAAAAAAGACTTGACAAAATGTCCTGTTTTAAGACTGTTACTGTAACAAATGACTCAAACCACAATAACTAAACACTATTTTTGAAGACATCTAACACTTTAAACCACTGAAAGGAAAACTCCATTTTTATACTTATGACACTTTGTTATTTCCAGGAAATTACATCCATTCTAGTAAACAGTCCACAGTTATTTCCAGTTTCCAATGGGTTCACATCACCCCATTTCTCAGAGTGGTAGTTTGGAACAACCTTGCTTAGAGATTTTCCTCAACCTTCAGAGTTTCCCAAATCTACCACTCACAATAAAACCCACTTGGAAGATTTCTCTCTCATTCTGACTATATCAAGCTGAAACTTCCAAGTTCATTAGACAGCTGAAGAATGAGTCTCTTTGACTGGAGATCATCTCCTTCCTGCATCTGACTTTGGTAGTACTTAATAAATCTGCAACTTCTTCTCCCCATTGACTGCTCCATTGGACTTTATCTTCTGTCTCCTCTGAATCTTAGAGGTGTTAGATCTATTTGCTTCTAGCACAGTTGCACTTGTCATTTGTTCCCAAGTGTGAAAACTTTAAACTTTGCTCAGCTGATCCTTTGGCTTAGATAAGATTGTTCTCTGGTAGGATTTGTAATAGACACACGACTCAGTTCATTTTAACCAAAACAAAGTTATCTTATAAACCTCTTAATTGTAGAATAGCATCAGTACTAAATTTGCTTCTCGTTAGTTGGAGACTAGGATCCTCCTTAAGCTACTGTCACAGTTTTGTTTACTTGAGTATTTTAAAGTGTTGCTGTATTGTTTGTTTGTAATCATAACCAATGACAAAAAAATCAAATAATATTGTCAAATTCTGGCTTACCAGTTGTCCCTTCACATTTAGCCCTCATAAATAAGAAGGCTGATGTATAATAAAAACCAAAAGAACTGCGGATGCTATAATTCAGGAGCAAAAGGAAAGTTGCTGGAAAAGCTCAGCATGTCTGGCAGCATCTGTGAAGGCAAAAGTTGAGTTAATGTTTCGGGTCCATGACCCTTCCTCAGGGTGTTCTGAGGAAGGGTCACCGGACCCAAAACGTTAACTCTGTTTTTTCCTTCACAAGGCTGATGTATATTTGTTTCACCAGTTTCTGTGTCTTGATTTTATTCAATCAGAAAAAGTGAATAGCTTTATATGATTTCAAGGCCACCGATTATGATATTATTATGTGGGCCTCATGTGTAAGTGCAGATTCTGCCTGAGTCTAATCAGCATATAAAAATGAACCTTTCAAAGGACATTGGGGGATCAGAAGCTTAAAGGCATGGAAGAGACCGAAATCCCGCTCTGTTGATGTTGGGCCACTCTAGAGCCTATGGTGGAGATAGTGGAACCAAACCATAGTTGAAAGATGAACAACATAGCATGATTATATGTGTGACCAACTTCTTGAACTGAGTTGATGAAAAGGCTGAAAGGTATCGGATGGAAATCCCAGAGGTTAGCATCCTGGCAACCAAAAGCAAAGCTGCTAACAGTGAGGCCAAAGAAGTAGTGACCCATGGGAGGTCAATTTGAGGCACGTAAAGTTCTAGGAAAGTTTTAGAGGTCAGTAAGTTAGAAAAACAGGTAAACAAGACCACGAGAAATAAGAGGCTGCCCAGAAGAAAAACAGAATAATCAAGACCTGAGGTAACAAAAGCAGGAATGGAGTGGGAAGATGTTACATAGTTTGAAAATGGACATGAAAGCCCAAGATAGGGTAATGGCTTTACCACCAGTCTACTTCAGCTGAGACAGTGGGCAGGGAGGGACATGGTATCCACAAAGAAGGGACAGATTATGTAGCAGGGATCAAAGACCATGGTTTTGTCTCCAAGTATTTACTTTCATGATTCATTCAGGAGATGTGCAGTTCACTGACTGGCCAGCATTTATTGCCATCCTTAATTTCCTTTGAGGAAGTGGAGGTGAACTCGCTTCCCGAACTGCTCCAGTCTATTTGTTGTAGGTACACTCACAGTGCTGTTAGGGAAGTGGTTCCAAGGTTTTGACCCAGTGACAATAAAGGAACAGCGAAATATTTCCAAATGAGGATAGCAGGTGACTTGTAGGGGAATTTGTCAATGATGGTGTCCTCATGTATCTGCTGCCCTTAGCTCTTTCAGATGGCAGTCGCCACGAGTTTGGAAAGAGCTGTCTGAGGAGCCTTGGTGAATTTAGTGTGGTGTACAAACATCTCATCCAGGACTAGATTTGCAAAGGCAGGCTGACATTGCAAAGATGTTGGAGAATTGAGAGAACTGGTAGTAATATAGGACTTACTTGTTTCAGTGTTGCTAGATCATGCCTTAGTATGGAGACTAGAAGTTGAATTGAGTCAAGATTAAACCCAATGGAGATTCCAAAGGCAGGGGATGGTGCAGGAACAGGTGAAGGAACCATTTCAGGAGGATGTGCAGCTATGAGTAACAACAGTAGCTCGAAAGAAAGTCAGTCAATAGAGAGGAGGCATTGAAGAAGGATAATGTGGTCAGATTTGTCACAGATGCAATTGCCTGGATCTGTCTGATCAGCTATTTACACAACCATATTTATTCCTTTTTTTACCATTTTAATCAAACCCTCCAATGTATACCAAGTGCCTGACAATGACATTCATCCTGCATTGATCATTCTCTGGTGGGGTAAAGAAAGTAAATCACTGGAAATTTATCAGTTTGATCCCTTTTAATTTGTTTTACTTATGTTGAAACCATTACTCAATTTTGAGTTAATGTCAATTGTGAAGGCTTCTGACTTGATCTTTCTATATAATCATTATACATTCAGGTGATCCGAAGGAACTATATTTCAGAAATTTGCTGCAACTGCAACTCTTATTCCTGGTTAGTGTTTGTTCCATCAGACATATATGGAACAAACAGAAACAGAAATTGCTGGAGAAACATAGCAGGTCTGGCAGTATCTGTGAAGAAATCATGCTTCAAGTCTAGTGGGACCCTTCTTCAGACATATGAATTGGTACTATCCCCCTGCTGTACCAATCTACGTCCTGCCTGCTTCAAAACTGACCAAAAGGGGTGTTTAGTTGCATGCTGCAGTGATTGTGCAGTCTGTGCTAGTGTTCCATTTCCTCCGAGGTGCGTGAATGATCAGTATTAGCTGCACTGTTCATGGATCTAGATATGTTTGGACGATTACCTCCTGCCAATAGAAGACTGAATGAAGGTCACAAGCTCCAACCCAAAAATGCATTCCCCCCCACTTCCATTCCCCATTACTCACACATCATTTATTTTCATTTTTGTGTGTTATTTCTTTAATTGTGACCAATGTTTAACTGTAACCTACTGCCACCTTTTGTCACTGTAATGAACTGCAATGCACATTGCTCTGTGTTCATGTTGTCTCAATTTGTTCACACAAACTATAACGCAGAAATTAGATCCTGCATTATCCCAGCGCAAGTTGAATTTTAAGAGAACAGGGTTGTGAATCTAATTTATGGAAAAAAGAAACAAGGGAAGTGATTCAAACTTCTCTCTTAAACCCAAACCTTCAGTTTTCTGAGATAACAAGGTGTAGACCTGGATGAACACAGCAGGCCAAGC
>NW_025977945.1:0-6726 GCF_021869965.1 Rhincodon typus | reverse complement strand
ATTTGGTGAAGTTGAGGTTTTTGCCTTCTGAAGTCCTTAACTCGCTGAAATAAGCAAGTTAGACAAAACAACATCAAAAGTTGAGTCATTTGTTGAATTTGAGATTTTGGTCTTCTGATATGCGTATCTCGCTGAAAGAACAATGTTATTCAAACCAGCATAAAAAAGTCAGGTCATTTGGTGTAGTTTAGAATTTAGTCTTCTGATATGCTCATCTCGCTGAAATAAGCACGTTTGTCAACTCAACATCAAAAGCTGAGTCATTTGGTGATGTTGAGACTTTTTATTTCGGAAGTGCTTATCTCATGAAAAAATCATGTTTAACAAACAAACATCAAAAAAACTCATTTGTTGAAGTTGAGATATTGATCTTCTGACGTGCTCATCTCAAAGAAATCAGCATGTCATTCAAAACAACATCAAAAACCTGCTCATTTGGTGAAGTTGAGATATTGGTCTTCCGATGTGATTATCTGAGTGAAATAAGCATATTAATCAAAACAGCATCAATAATTAAGTCATTGAATGAAGTTGAGATGTCTGAATTCTGAAGTGCTTATCTCACTCAAATAAGCATGTTAGTCAAAGAAACATCGAAACTTGAGTCATTTTGTGAAGTTCTGATTTTGGACTTCTGAACAGCTTAACTCGCTGAAAGAAGCATTTTAATCCGACCAGCATCCAAAGTTGCGTCATTTGGTGAAGTTGAGATTTTAACCTTCTGAAGTGATTATCTCGCTGAAATAAGCATATTAGTCAAAACAACATCAAAAGTAGAGTCATTTGCTGGAGTTGAGATTTTCATCTCCTGACGTGCTTATCTCAATGAAATAAGCATGTCATTCAAATCAACATCAAAAGCTAACTCATTTAGTGAAGTCGAGATTCTTCATTTCTGAAGTGCTTCTTTCACGGGACGAAGCCTGTTAGTCAATCCAACATCAAATTTTTTGTCATTTAGTGAAGTTCAGATTTTCGTCTTCTGAAGTGCTTATCTCACTGAAATAAGCATGCTGTCAATAAAGCATTAAAACCTGAGTGTCTTGATGAAGTTGATATCTTGGTCTTCTGTTATGCTTATCTCGCTGAAATAAGCACGTTAGTCAAAACAACATCAACAGTTGTGTCATTTGGTGAAGTTGAAAAATTGATCTTTTGAAGTGCTTAACTCGCTTAAATGAGCATGTTTGTCAAACTAACATCAAAAATTGTGTCATTTGGTGAAGTTCAGGTTTTTGCCTCTGAAGTGCTGATCTCGCTGAAATAAGCATTTTAATCCAACTAGCATTAAAAATTAAATTATTTGGTGAAGTTGAGATGTTTGCCTTCTGAACTGCTTGACTCGCTGAGAAAAACATGTTATTCAAAACAACATCGAAAATTGCATCATTTGGTGAAGTTGAGATTTTTGACTTCTGAAGTCCTTATCTCACTCAAATAAGCATGTTAGTCAAAACAACATTAAAGATTGAGTCATTTGGTGAAGTTCAGATTTTAGTCTTCTCAATTGCTTAACTGACTGAAATAAGCATTTTCGTCTAAACAGCATCAAAAATCAAGTCATTTGATGAATTTGAGATTTTTGACTTCTGTAGTGCTCAGCTCACTGAAATAAGCATTATTTGTCATACCAGCATCAAAGGTTATGTCCTTTGGTGAAGTTGAGATGCTTATCCGAAAGAAATAAGCACGTTAGTCAAAAGAACATCAAAAGTTGATTAATTTGGTGTAGTTGAGATGTTTGACTTCTGAAATGCTTATCTCACTCAAATAAGCATGTTAGTCAAACAATCATCAAAACTAGAGTTATTGCTGGAGTTCAGGTTTTGGTGTCCTGAAGAGGTTAACTCGCTGAAATAAGCATTTTCAACCAACCAGCATCAAAAGTTGTGTCATTTGTTCAAGTTGAGATTTCAGCCTTCTGAAGGGCTTAACTCGCTGAAATAAGCATGTTAGTCACAACAACATCAAAAACTAACGTTTTTGGTGAAGTGAGATATTGGTCTTCTGAAGTGCTTATCTGAATTAAATAAGCATGTTAGTCAAAACAGCATCAAAAATTAAGTCAGATGGTGAAGGTGAGATTTTTGATTTCTGAAGTGCTTATCTCACTGAAATAAGCATTTTAGTCCAACCAGCGTCCAAAGTTAGGTCCTTTGGTGAAGTTGAGATTTTTGACATCTGAAGTGCTTATCTCACTCAAATAATCATGTTAGTCAAACCAACATCAAATCTTGAATCATTTGGTGAAATTCAGATTTTGGTTTTCTGAAGTGCTTATCTCACTGAAATAAGCATGTTCATCAAAACAGCATGAAAAATTGAGTCATTTGGTGAAGTTGAGATTTTTGACCCTTGAAGTGCTTTTCTGACTCAAATAAGCATGTTAGTCTAACCAACATCAAAAAATGAATCATTTGGTGAAGTTCAGATTTTGGTCTTCTGAAGTACTTATCTGATTGAAATAAGCATGTTATTCAAAACAGCATCAACGTTGAAGTCATTTGGTGAACTTGAGATTTTTGACTTCTGAATTGCGTATCCCACTGAAATAAGCGTTACAGTCACATCAGCATCAAAATTTTGGTCCTTTGGTGAAGTTCAGATTTTAGTCTTCTGATATGCTTATCTTGCTGAAATAAGCAATTACGTCAAACCAACATCAAAACTTGGTGAAGTGCTTATTTTGGCCTTCTGAAGTGCTCATCTCACTCAAATTTGCATATTACCCAAAACAACATCATAAGTTGAGTCATTTGGGGAAGTCGAGATTCTTCACTTCTGAAGTGTTTATTTCACTGGACGAAACCTGTTACTCAATGCAACATCAAAATTTGAGTCATTTAGTGAAGGTCAGATTTTGGTCTTCTGAAGTGCTTATCTCACTGAAATAAGCATGTTGTCAAAACAGCATAAAAACCTGAGTGTCTTGTTGAAGTTGAGATTTTGGTCTTCTGCTATGCTTAACTCGCTGAAATAAGCATTTCACTCCAACCAGCATCAAAAGTTGAGTCATTTGGTGCAGTTGCGATTTTAGCCTTCTGAAGTGCTTAAATCGCTGAAATAAGCATGTTAGTCAAACCAACATCAAAATTTGAGTCATTTGTTGATGTTCAGATTTTGGTCTTCTGAAGTGCCGATCTCACTCAAATATGAATGTTACTCAAAAGAACATCAAAAGTTGTGTGATTTGGTCAAGTCGAAAATCTTCCCTTCTGAAGTTGTTATTTCACGTGAGGAAGCCTGTTAGACAATCCAACATCAAAATTTGATTCATTTAGTGAAATTCAGATTTTGGTTTTCTGAAGTGCTTTTCCCACTGAAATAAGCATGTTAGTCAAAACTGCATCAAAAGTTGAGTGTCTTGTTGAAGTTGACACTTTGATCTTCTGAAGTGCTTAACTCGCTGAAATGAGCATGTTATTCAAAACAACATCAAAAGTTGTGTCATTTGGTGAATTTCAGATTTTTGTCTTCTGAAGTGCTTATCTTGCTGCAATAAGAATTTTAATCCAACCAGCATCAAAAATTAAGTCATTTGGTGAAGTTGAGATTTTTGACTTCTGAAGTGCTTATCTGACTCAAATAAGCATGTTAGTCAAAACAGCATCAACATTGAAGTCATTTGGTGAAGTATAGATTTTTGACTTCTGAATTGCGTACCTCATTGAAATAAGCGTTTCAGTCACATCAGCATCAAAATTTTGGTGCTTTGGTGAAGTTCAGATTTTAGTCTTCTGATATGCTTATCTCGCTGAAATAAGCATTTAAGTCAAACCAGCATCAAAAGTTGAATGTCTTGTTGAAATTGAGACTTTCGTCTTCTGATATGCTTATCTCGCTGAATTAAGGACGTCAGTCAAAACAACATCAAAAGTTGAATCATTTGGTGAAGTTGAGATCTTGATCTTCTGAAGTGCTTAAGTCGCTGAAATAAGCATGTTAGTCAAACGAACATAAAAAAATTGTGTCATTTGATGAACTTCAGATTTTCATTTTCTGAAGTGCTTAACTCGCAGAAATAAGCATTTTGAGTCGTTCGGTGAAGTTGAAATTTTGGTCTTCTGAAGTGGTTCACTCGCTGAAATAAGCATTTTTATCTAACCAGCGTTAAAAATCAAGTCATTTCGTACAATTGAGATTTTTGACGTCTAAAGTGTTTATCTCAGTGAAATAAGCATTTTAGTCATACCAGCGTCAAAAGTTGAATGTTTTGGTGAAGTTGCGATTTTGGTCTTCTGATATTCTTATCTAACTGAAATAAGCACGTTAGTCCAAACAACATAAAAATTGAGTCATTTGGTGAAGTTCAGATTTATGTCTACTTAAGTGCTTAACTCGCAGAAATAAGCATTTTAATTCAACCAGCATCAAAAATTAAGTTATTTGGTGAAGTTGAGATTTTAGTCTCCTGATATGCTTATCTCGCTGAAATATGCACGTTTGTCAAAACATCATCAAAAGTTGAGTGTTTTGGTGATGTTGAGATTTTTGATTTCTGAAGTGCTTTTCTCACTGAAATAAGCACGTCAGTCAAACCAACATCAAAACTTGTGTCATTTGTGAAGTTCAGATTTTTGTTTACTGAAGTGCTTATCTCTTTCAAATATGCATATTACTCAAAACAACATCATAAGTTGATTAATTTGGTGAAGTCGAGATTCTTCACTGCGGAAGTGTTTATTTCACTGAAATGAGCAGTATAGTCATACCAGCATCAAAAGTTGAGTGTTTTGGTGAAGTTGCGATTTTGGTCTTCTGATATGCTTATCTAACTGAAATAAGCACGTTAATCAAAACAACATCAAATGGAGAGTCATTTGATGAAGTTGAGAGTTTTGATTTCTGAAGTGCTTATCTCAATGAAATAAGCATGTCTTTGAAACCAACATCAACAACTAAATCTTTTGGTGAAGTTCAGATATTGGTCTTCAGATGTCCTTATCTGAGTGAAATAATCATGTTAGACAAAAAAGCATCAAAAAATAAGTCATTTGGTTAGTCATGCCAACATCAAAAATTTGATTCATTTGGTGAAGTTCACATTTTGGTTTCCTGAAGTTCTTATCTTGCTGAAATAAACACGTTAGTCAAAACAACATCAAAAGTTGAGTCATTTGGTGAAGTTGAGATTTTTGATTTCTGAAGTGCTTATCTGACTGAAATTAGCATGTTAGTCATACTAGCATCAAAAGTTGATTGTTTGGATGAAG
Organism: Rhincodon typus; assembly: GCF_021869965.1. NCBI lineage: Eukaryota > Metazoa > Chordata > Chondrichthyes > Orectolobiformes > Rhincodontidae > Rhincodon > Rhincodon typus. The sequence goes on along the minus strand of NW_025977945.1, from coordinate 1,513 downwards.
TTGCGATTTTGGTCTTATGATATGCTTATCTAACTGAAATAAGCACATCAGTCAACAGAATACCAAAAATTGAGTCATTTGGTGAAGTTCAGATTTATGTCTACTGAAGTTCTTAACTCACGGAAATAAGCATTTTAATCCAAACAGCATCAAAAATTAAGTAATTTGGTGAAGTTGAGTTCTTTGCCTTCAGATATGCTTATCTCACTCAAATATGCATGTAAGTAAAAACAACATCAAGAGATGAGTCATTGGGTGAAGTTGAGATTTTGATCTTCTGAAATCCTTATCTCAAAGAAATCAACATGTCATTCAAACCAACATCCAAAACCAACTCACTTGGTGAAGTTGAGATATTGGTCTTCCGATTTCATTATCTGAGTGAAATAAGCGTGTTAGTCAAAACAACATCAATAATTAAGTCATTTGATGAAGTTGAGATTTTGGAATTCTGAAGTGGTTACCTCACACAAATAAGCATGTTAGTCAAATAAACATCGAAACTTGAGTCATTTTGTGAAGTTCAGATTTTGGACTTCTGAAGTGCTTAAATCGCTGTAATGAGCATGTTAGTCAAACCATCATCAAAACTTGAGTCATTTGGTGAAGTTCACAGTTTGGTTTTCTCAAGTGATTATCTCACTGAAATAAGCATGTGAGTCAAAACAGCATTAAAAATTAAGTCATTTGGTGAAGTTGAGACTTTCGACTTCTGAAGTGCTTATCTCACTCAAATAAGCATTTTAGTCTAACCAACATCAAAACTTGAGTCATTTGTTGAAGTTCTGATTTTCGTCTTCTGAAGTGCTTATCTGAGTGAAATGAGCATGTTGGTCAAAACAGCATATAAAATTAAGTCATTTGGTGAAGTTGAGATTTTGATCTTCTGACGTGTTTATCTCAAAGAAATCAGCACGTCATTCAAACCAACATCAAAAACCAACTCACTTGGTGAAGAGAGATAGTAGGAACTGCAGATGCTGGAGAATCCGAGACAACAAGGTGCAGGGCTGGATGAACACAGCAGGCCAAGCAGCATCATAGGAGCAGAGAAGCTGACGTTTCGGGCCGAGACCACTTCATCAGAAAAGTTGAGATATAGGTCTTTCGATGTGATTATCTGAATGAAATAAGCGTGTTAGTCAATGCAGCATCCATAATTAAATCATTTGATGAAGTTGAGATTTTTGACTTCTGAAATGCTTATCTCACTCAAATAAGCGTGTTTGTCAAAACAACATTAAAAATTGAGTCATTTGATTAAGTTGAGATTTTTGACTGCTGTCGTGCTTATCTCGCTGAAATAAGCATCTCAGTCAAAACAACAGCGAAAGTTATGTCTTTGGTGGAATTTGAGATTTTAGTCTTGTGATATGTTTATTTCGCTGAAAAAAGCACATTCGTCAAAACAGCATCAAAAGTTGAGTCATTTGGTGAAGTTGAGATTTTGGTCTTCTGAAGTGCTAAACTCGCTTAGATAAGCATTTTAATCTAACCAGCATTAAAAATTAAG
>NW_025977944.1:2281-6726 GCF_021869965.1 Rhincodon typus | reverse complement strand
GTATAAAAACAGGGTTCACCTGCAGACTTCTGTCTCTTGGAATCTTCTGAGGAGACCAGCTGGCCATCCAGAGAGAGAAAAAGCAGTTTTGCAGAGACAGAGCAACAGCAACAGGGTAAATCTACCAGAGACTCAGGAAGTATTATAATCTTAAGGGGCCAAATAGTATTACAGATTATCATCATAGAATCCCTACAGTGTGTAGAAACAGGCCATTCATCCCACAACAACCCTCTGAAAAGCACCCCACAGCCTCCACCCAATCCCTGCATTTCCCATGGCTAATCCATCTAGCCTACACATCCCTGGACACTATAGGAGTGATCAATCCACCTAATCTGCACATCTTTGGGCTGTGGGAGGCACTTCACATGGACACAGGGAGAAGGTGAAAACTCCACACAGACAGTCACCCGAGGGCAAGAACTGGGCCCCTGCTGCTGTGAGGCAGCAGTGCTAACCACTGAGCCACCATGCCACTGGCTTGCTTTAGTATTAAAGATTATTGTGACTTTGTTCCTAATAAAGTTGGGACTGCTTTGTATTGGTATCGGCTTGTGTACATATTGGCTTGACCTCTTTGGTATTGTGGGACGTTCTGGTCGGAGTTGTCTGTAACTTGTTTAAAGAGGCACCAAACAACATGAGTATTCCATTGTACGCTTGACCTGTGCGTTGTAGATGGTGGACAGGCTTTGGGGAGTTCAGGAGTGAGTTACTCACTGCAGTATTCCAAATATCTGAATTTCTCCACACGGTGAATTCTCAATAGAGCAACACGGGTTTCTGGAGCTGGTGTTCCGAGCAGCCAGATCTGTCACCTACTGATTCCCACCCTCACATGAATAAATCCTGGGTGAACTATGACCGAGTTAAAGTGGAACACACTGTCCACCTTGTTTCATTATCATTTGAAATGAAATGTTGGGGGATTTCTGTTTGAAAGAATTATAATTTTTGCCGGATTGAATTTTTGAGTAAAAATCATTGGTGGTTTTGGTGTCTGAATTGCTGGGAAAACTGGATCTGACTTATTTTTTGTTCATCTGTAATAAACCCAGAAATATACTTTCCCTGACACACATTTGCTGATGTTACTTGCACGGGGTAGTTTCACAGAGAAATTGCTGACCTGTGAGCGGGCTTTTGTGGACTGTGCGATTGTTTAAGAGCCGTTTAATCTGTTGTTCTGCTCTCATTCTCAGTACCCTGGCTCTCTATTCCTGGCACCACTCCCAACCCGAATCTGTGCCCATCTCCATCTCCATTGAGACTTTCTCCAGGGTCAGGTCGGTGAGAGGAAACTGTTGGGACCCGTGCTCATTCCGGAACCTTCTCGCCCAATCTCGATTCTGAGTCAAACCCACCATCACAGGATCACAACATGAACCTGCAGACCAGTGTTTCCATGGCAACCAGAGCCTCTCATTTATATGGAGTTGTGAGAAAATGGATGGTCGCCAGGAAACAGATTGATGCCGAATCCCACACTTCCTCCCTCCTTTGTGGTTTTCTGTTTTATATTCAGTGAACGATGGTGGTGGGGAGGGGTGGGTGAGGGAGGGGGATTCAGGGGGTCAGGGTTTTCACTGGTGGCTGTTTCCAGTGTCGCTCGGTCACTTGGATCCCCCAGGTATTCCCGGGAATCAAGGTGACAGTGATCTTGTTCCCAGCTCATAAACACTTCCCCTCCCCACAGTCCCCACCCGCCCGGCCCCATGATGTACCAGGCCCCAGGCCCCCTCCGCTCGGTCAGGAATCATCTCTACACTCGGTGCACACTTACACTCACGCTCACATTCACACCATCCATTCACACACACTCACAGCATCCATTTACACACTTACAACATCCATTTACACACACTCACACCATCCATTTTCACACACACACTCACACCATCCATCCACAATCTGTCACAATCTGCTACAGTACTGTCACAATCATGTGCCCACAGGAACTCGGGAACACTGCAGCTAAGGAACCCTGGTGGGAAAACTCAGCTGCTGCCCTTTCACTTGGACATTGTCTTGGTTCAAGATGGCAGTTGACAGCATGTGCCCTCACATGTATTTCAGTCAGAGCCTCAAACATAGCACTAATGTCCCCCTGGGAGAGACCAGTCAACACAAACATTTGCATAATTTCTCTCATTGAACCTAATGTGGGCAGCGCCCATCTCCTGCTGGTGGAAAGTGACATCAAACAAAGGTTCCAGTTCCAAAGGGATCCTGGCCTCTTCAAGGTCAGTCCTTATTTCCCAAAGGTCATCGGCTCAGTGTCTGTTCTCCTTGCAGTAATGTGGCCAATGTTGACGACTTTTGTAAGGAAATCATCATGGCGGTTGCCAGGATAAAGGTCAGTAAGTGAGCTGGTCAGATTCCATGGAACATGATGTGCATTCTCAGTGTAGGCCATGAGATCAGCATAAGGAACCATGATGCCTTGCGGGTCACCTGTATCCCACAATGCCTTGCACTAGAGGGAACCCTTGGCACCAATGGCAGCTCAATGTTCTGTTAGCTGAAGCCTCCTTTGGAAGAGCACGTTCTCCTTTGTAAACTTTATATTTACCCCAGTGTCGACACAGACGGTTCACTGCAGGCCGGACATGGTGGCTATCTCCAGTGGTTCCGGCAATGTAAAAGCTTCATTACCATTGGAGGTTTCACTGGTACTGAATGGGCTGTCTTCAAATCCGGATGCTCGTTGTAGGTAACCATGACAACAGATGGCACAACGGTCAACAATGAGTTCTTACAGGTACAACTATCAATGGCAAGACCAGCATTTATTACCCATCCCTAGTTGACCCCTTGAGAAGATGGTGGTGACCTGCCTCCTTCAACCGCTCCACTCAATGTGATATGGGTTGACCCACAATGCCATTAGGGAGGGAATTCCAGGATTTTGACCCAGCGACAGTGAAGGAACGGCGATATATTTCCAAGTCAGGGTGGTGAGTGGTTTGGAGGGGAACTTGCCCTTACGTATGAATATAAAAATTCAGAGCCATTTTGTCTGTTGTAACTCCCTCTTCCATTTAATAACATCATGGCTAATGTGCTTTTGCCTCCAATAGGGTATTTTACCAAGTTTCTCTTACCCCTTCCCCCCCTGCACTCAGTGTGGATAATGTGGTATTGGAGAATCCAGCTGGCATTTATCACAGCTAACTATTACCTACAAATGTTACCATTCATTAGGCACATAAATGTCTGAGCTAACACGAAGTTATTAATTTACAACAGAGCAGCATGCTTTCAGAAGCATGTCAAGCTCCAAGGCAGGATGGAGAATGAGATCTTTACACCCTTGGGTCACATGCTGCGGTACACTGATGAGATCAATAGCATGTCCCTTAAAGGTATATCGACAGGTAGACCATGAGACATAAAACACGATTGGCTGATCTGATTGTGGCTTTAAATCTACATTCCCGCCTTCCCCAACACTCTTTGACTCCCCTTTTAATGTCCTTGACCTTCCAGTTGCTGGAAGGAATGGTTTTGGAGGCTGAAAGGATGCATTTATTCTGATGTGTTGCCAGGGAATGACGATTGGTGGAGTGTGGCCCATAATGCTTCAGCCATGTGTGCAGTGAAACGGAGGAAAACTGGAAAAAGCCACCATTGTTTGAGAGACTACATGAGCAATCAGATTCCAGGGTTCAGCACGGTCACATTGGAAGCTACAAATGCTGGCCACAGTGACAGTTGACAGCCTTACAACAAAAGGCGAGGAATTTGTTGGTGAGATTGAATTGTGAGACACTGAGCAGTAACTCCAAACAGGCTCAATCAAATATGACAGGAACTGACAATGCATCACCAATCACCAGCCATGTGTAGAAACTGGGCCAGATCAAATGCCCACTGCATTGACTATCAAGGCGTATTTTGAGTGTTTGACTGCATTTTACAGTTGTACATGACTTGCTGGCATTTGCTGAAAGGCTGGTCTTCCAACTTCACTCGGAAGATCTTCTAGGGGCAACTTAAACTGGGGAGAGCTGGGGGTCACTGAGTGCAAGGCCAGAGCTCAGTCAACAGCGTAGTGGCCAGGGATCTCAAAGGATCTCACATTCCGACACTGAAACTTGCAGTATTGATAGGGCTGAGCAGAGGCAGCTACTAACCCCTTTCACTAGACCATGTGAACAAGTGGGAGGAGATCTATTCAGGTTTGACTGATGTTCTTATGTTACGGCTGTTGGTCACTTTTCTCAGCGGTTATGACGATAAAGTTATACGCCACGGTAATTGACAGGGCAATTAATAGGGTAACTGACAGGGTAATTGATAACGTGATTGATAGGGTAATTGATAATAGTAATTGATAAGGTATTTGATAAGAGTAATTGATAGGGTAATTGATAATAGTAATTGATAAGGTGATTGATAAGGGTAATTGATAGGGTAATTGATAGGGTAATTGATAATAG
>NW_025977944.1:0-2271 GCF_021869965.1 Rhincodon typus | reverse complement strand
ATTGATAAGGTGGTTGATAAGGGTAATTGATAGGGTAATTGATAGGGAAATTGATAATAGTAATTGATAATGTGATTGATAGGGTAACTGACAGGGTAATTGACAGGGTCTTAGATAAAATATTTACCAGACATAGGATCCCCAGTGTGGTCATATGAGACAATGGACCACAGTTTATTAATGAATCTTTCACCAATTTGTAGCTGCAGCAAGATCTGAAGAAGTAACAAGTTCACTGATATTTCCACAGCCAGATGTGGAAACTGTGTGCACTGCTGAGATAGTGAGCTCCCTTTCCGCTCTGAATTATCACCATCAGAAGTACCAAAGGGTCAAATATTGACGACTCAACTCCTTACCCTTCCAAAGAAGCTGATCCCACATCAAGCCCAGGGAAATGTCTGTAAGAGGGAGCAGACTTCACTGTGCGTAACAGATGCCACTCTTGGGCCAAGTGGCAATGAATATGGATAAGGGGATTGATTACAAAGAGTGCGGTCATACAAAGAGCAAGCGTATGGTTGAGGGAGCTGTACTGAGGAACTGCAAGTTGACTGGGATAAACTCAGCAAGAAACACCATGACGGTGACAGTCAGTAGATCAGGTAGAAGATAAAGCAGAATCAAAGTCAGCCCCTTTAGCCAAACACCCACCAAATCAGACTCCGATTAGTATGTATCCTGGAAGAATTCTGAAATCTGCAAACAACTCAAATTTGAAAAATCAGAGACTTTGACGAGGGTGAAGGGGAAGGCAATGGGGTAGTGGTAAATGTAAAGATGCACATAAATGCAAAAGAGAAAGCTTGCGGGGGGAAGTCATAATGGTTTTGAAAGGGTTAATCATCATAGATAACCTACAGTGTGGAGGCATTGAGTAAATACTAATCCTCTGAAGAGCATCCCACCCAGACCCACTATCTCTGTAACCCTGCAATTCCTATGGCTAACCCACCTAACCTGTACACCTTTAGTCTGTGGGAGGAAACCAGAGCACCTGGAGGAAACCCGCACAGACATGGGGAGTTGCCCAAGGGTGGATTCAAACCTGGGTCCCTACTGCTGTGAGGCAGCAGTGCTAACCACTGAGCCACCATGCCACCCCAGTGAAAACCATGACCACATTCAACTCCACCCAATCTAATGATAGCGTTAGGCTTGGGTGGGGGTAAGGTTCTTGTGGAATTCACAGGCCTCCTCATACAGTCACAATATCTGATGGACTACAGTGACCTATCCCTGATTATCAAGATGCAATAAACGACATCTTATTAAACAAGACACTCTACTTGTTAAGACTCAATAGTGTTCGATCCCTCTGTCACTGTAAACCAATTAGACCGAGTCAAACGGAAGGAGATTGATGCCCACTCCTGCCCACAAAACCACCCGTTTATATCTGCACCTGTTCTAAGGTGGTTCACAGGAGCTAACCACCAAAGGAGAAAACCAGGGTAGGCCATCAAAGGTCTAAGAAGAGAGCTTACAGAAACCATCTTCAAGGAGGTAAAAGAGAGGTTCAGGGAGGGAAATCTGAAGCTTGGAGACGAAGATACAGCCTCCAGCAATGGGATGAATTAGAATTACAATTAGTACAGTGAAAAGTTTCCATGTTACCACTTATGGCACCATCTTAGCTACAGGATACCTAGGTACAGATTCTTAAGTACAAATTCTTAGGGGGAAAAAATAGAAGAGCAGTAACGCACTGATTGGCCCCTGTGCCAGTGGAGAATCCACACTGGCCATCCAACCAATCGGGGCCCCAAGGATTCCAAGTTGCTATCGCAATGTGCACTGGCCGCACAGTCTGGAGCTATGAATAGTGATGGTCAAGGTTTCAGTTCCTTCCCAGCATGCACCTGACCAAGGAGTTCTGCCCACTGTTGGCGAAAGTTGGAAGGAATTACAATTTGATACTGAACTGGCTTGGATCATGATTCACGGCCTGAGCTCCATGGGCTCAGAGATGGAGATGTCACCCACGTCACCACAAAGCCAAGATGCTGCAAGATCTCTGTAACAAAATACCATGTGATTCACAGCTGGTCCAATCCCGGGTCTCCACATTACAGGAAGGATGTGATCACATGAGAAGCAGACTCCAGGAGATTTCCAATGACTTTCCTAGAACAAGAACGTGTCAGTTTGAGGAAGGATTAGCTCGAGCAGGGAAGGCTGAGGGAGGTTTAGTTATGGTTATAGTAACATGATGGAGCAGGTTCCAGGAGGAGAGGGGGAGGCTGGGGGTGAGGGGGTAGGGAGAGGGGG
>NW_025977943.1:0-6726 GCF_021869965.1 Rhincodon typus | reverse complement strand
CTGAGGAAGGGTCACCGGACCCGAAACGTTAACTGTGTTTTCTCCTCCACAGATGCTGCCAGACCTGCTGAGCTTTTCCAGCAACTTTGTTTTCATTCTCATGAAGTCTGTCCTGGTTATCTGCCCTGCATTCATTAGTCGCTTCAGTGTCTGGGTGATCCTGTTACCTCGCTGCGGTGTTGGATCTATTGTCACCTGTTGGTAATTGGTTGTATCTGCAAGCAATACCTGTGCTTTCTTAACGTTGTCTGGTTTGTTTATAATGACGGTCATGCACCCTTTGTCCGCTGGTAGGATTATGATGTTCCTGTCTTTCTTGAGTTTATCTAGTGCTTTTCTCTCTGATGTGTTCAGGTTGTCCCCTTTGTTCCTTCTGTATAGTGTGGGGATTATAGTTTGTCGGATGACTTGTTGCATTTCGTCCATGAGTCTGTTGTCTTTTAATGTATTCTCCAGGGCGGCCATGAAGTCTGTTCTGTTCGTACCTTTGTGGTTATAGTTCAATCCATGTAATACGACAGCTTTCTCAGTTTCTGTGAGTCATCTGCTGGATAGGTTTCTTATCCATGGGTCCAGTTTGTTGTTGTCCTTGTCTTTGTGGTGGATCAGTTTTAGTGAGTTTCTCCTGTAGCTTGTGTCTCGTCTTAGTTTTGGTTTTGTGTTGATTGATGGTGATGGCCTGTTTGAGCATTGTAGTCCATTGCTGGTCCATAGTGTTTAGATACTGTGATTTTTTTGTGCAAAATTTCCTGTCCATATCTGTGGAGTCAGCTATGGGCATCATTAATCATTACACATCGCATTCTGTGTCCATTCTGTTCAGCTATTTTGTGTGCCTCTGGGTTGTTGAGTGGAGGTTTGCATTTCACGCTGAGGGGCAGTACCTGGTTCCTGAGGCATTTGTGGAGAAAGTGAAGTTGTTCGCAGGTAGAGCTCAGTTGGTTGACGAAGGTTTCCCATTGTCGAGCAATTTTTAGCGTGTGAAGCCCGTAGGTGTTCAAAGTTTTGGCAAAGATCTTGGCTTGTGGCTGAGGTTGTTGACTTGCTCGCCAAGCTGGCTCGTTCTTGTTCAGACATTTCGTCACCATGCTAGTGAGGCATGGTTCTCCAGCCGTAATGCAATCAACAAACACATAGAATTGGACCCCATACACAAACCCATACAGATCAAAACCGGAAATAACACCACTCGCCGTAAAGGACCAGACAGTATAAATTCCAAGTGGAGTAGAATGACGTTCTTTCCTCGGAGGCTCCACTGATGATGTCACCTAGCATGGTGACGAAACATTTGAACGAGAACAAGCCAGCTCGGCGAGCAAGTCAACAACCTCACCCACAACCCAAGCTACGGATCTTTGCCAAAACTTTAGCAAGAAACATGTAGAAAACTGATAGATTTGTAAAATAAAGGAAATAGAAGTAAATATAAATCTGACTTCAATACGGGTAGAGATGAATTTGTAATAGGAAATAGAGAAACGGCAGAGAAGCTATATTAGTACTTTAGGACTGTCTTATCAGAGAAAGGCACAAGTAGTCTCCATGAAATAGCTAAGGTCCAAGAGTCCAGTGAGAGTATGGAACTGAAAGAAATTCTATATCATGAAATGTGATATAAAGTGTGCGATTTATATATTTTTAAAAGCATTTGTTTTAGTATTTGGATTTTGAACTGGTGGGGCTGTATTTCACTTTTATAAATGATTTTATATACCCACAGAAGGTTGATACACATTTATGCTCTCTCGGACTTCCTGTTCATAACACACAAAGCAAATAAAACAGATTGTAAAAGAAAGCCTGAATAGGCTGAGAGATTGCAAATCAATTTTAAAAGTTCAATTGGACTCACTCTCACTATTGATGTGGAATATAATTTAAGGTCATTGATATTGAATGTATCATTGATACATGTCAACCTTAAATTCAATAATGAATACGTAGCAATGACTGTCCTCTAATCATACCATGGCTTGTATGTATGGGTCTTCTGTTTGTGCATTTGATGGCTGACCCACTTGTGCACCAAAACCTCCACTGTAAAGGCTGAATTTTCAATGTACAATTGGCAGTAAGATCAAACAATCCTCATATGAAAGACCTTTGGTGACTTCATAGATCATAGAATCCCTCCAGTGCAGAAACAGGCCCTTTGGCCCGACAAGTCCACATCGACCCTCAGAGCATCCCCCTAGTCTACACATCCCTGAACCCTACGGGCAATGTAGCATGGCCAATCCACCTAGCCTACATATTTATGGGCTGTGGGAGGAAACCAGAGCACCCAGAGGAAACCCACATAGACACAGGGAGAATGTGCAAACTCCACACAGACAATCGCCCGAGGGTGGAGTCGAACGCAGGTCCCTGGCACTGAGAGGCAGTAGTGCTAACCACTGAACTGTTTTGGTTGCAGCACATACACCTCTTTGTGACTTAATACAAGAAATACAAGAGATAAAAATGTAGGGCATTATGTGAAGTGAAACTGTGACAAAAGGCCAAGCTCAAAGCAGCAACAGAGAAACCAGAAAATAAAAGTCCTTCCATCATGGAAAGTCACTTCTGGGTAAGTTGTTGGAAGCAAAATCCCTGGAATAATTTAAGCAAATGATTGATGTTGTGTTGGGGAACTACAGCATCTCTCTGGGTTGATGAGACATAATTAAATATTTGGCCATACTCAACTCTATCCTGGGACGTAGTCCATTAAATTAGCATAAATACAAATCCTGACAGACATTGCAACTATCATAGAGTCACAGGTTCATACAGCAAGGAAACAAACCCTTCAGTCCAACCAGTCTATGCCAAACATAATCCCAAACTAAACGAGTCCCACCTGCCAGCTCCTGGCACACATCCCTCCAAACTTTTCCTATTCACGGACTTATCTAAATTTCTTTTAAATGTTGTAACTTTACCCACACCCACACTTCCTCAGGAAGTTCATTTCACATACATGTCCATTATGTCTTTTCTAAATCTCTCTCCTCTCACCTTAAAAATGTACCCCTTAGTCTTGAAATCTCCCTTCCAAGGGAAAAGACAACTACCATTAACTCTATCTATAGCCCTGATTATTTTATAAACTTCTATATGGTTGCCTCTCAACATGTTACGCTCCAGTGAAAAATGTCCCAGCCCATGTAGCCTTTCTGTATAACTCAAACCTTCCATAAGACCATAAGACCATAAGACATAGGAGCAGAAATTAAAGCCATTTGGCCCATCAAGTCTGCTCCGCCATTCAATCATGGCTGATAAGTTCCTCAACCCCATTCTCCCGCTTTCTCTCCGTAACCCTTGATCCCCTTGATAATTAAGAACCTATCTATCTCAGTCTTAAATGTACTTAATGACCTGGCCCCCACAGCCTTCTGTGACAGTGAATTCCATAGATTCACCACTCGCTGGCTGAAGAAGTTTCTCCTTATCTCTGTTCTAAAAGGTCTTCCCTTTACTCTAAGGCTGTGCCCTTGGGTCCGAGACTCTCCTACCAATGGAAGCATCTTCCCAACATCCAATTTGTCCAGGCCATTCAGTATTCTGAAAGTTTCAATTAGATCCCCCCTCATCCTTCAAAACTCCAGTGAGTATAGTCCCAAAATCCTCAAACCTTCTTCATATGTTTAGCCTTCCATTCCTGGGACCATTCTCATGAACGTCCTATGAAACTCCAGGGCCAGTACATCCTTCCTGAGATATGGGGCTCAAAACTACACACAATACTCCAAATGTGGCCTGACCAGAGCCTTATAAAGCCTCAGTAGTACATCCCTGCTTTTAAATTCAAGTCCTCTCAAAATAAATGCCAACATTGCATTTGCCTTCCTGACTACTGACTCAACCTGCAAGTTTACCTTGAGAGAATCCTTGACTAGAACTCTCAAGTCTCTTTGCACTTCAGACTTCTGAATTTTCTCCCCATTTAGAAAATAGTCCATGCTTTTATTCTTCTTACCAAAGTGCATGACCTCACACTTTCCCACGTTGTACTCCATCTGTCACCTCTTTGCCCACTCTCCTAACCTGTCCAAATCCTTCTGCAACCTCGCCACCTCCTCAATACTTCCTGTCCCTCCACCTATCTTTGTATCGTCTGCAAACTTAGCCAGAATGCCTACAGTTCCTTCATCTAGAACATTAATGTACAAAGTGAAAAGTTGTGGTCGCAGCACTGACCCGTGCAGAACACCACTTGTCACTGGCTGCCATCCCAAGAAAGACCCCTTTAGCCCCACTCTCTGTTTTCTGCCAGACAGCCAATCGTCTATCCATGCTAGCACCTTGCCTCTAAAACCATGGGCCCTTATCTTACTCAGCAGCCTCCTGTGTGGCACCTTATCAAAGGCCTTCTTGAAGTCCAGGTAGATAACATCCATTGGCTCTCTTTGGTCCACCCTGCTCGTTACTTCCTCAAAGAATTCTAGCAGATTTGTCAGGCATGACCTCCCCTTGATGAAGCCACGCTGACTTTGCCCTATTCTACTATACACTTCCAAATAATCAGAAATCTCATCCTTTACAATGGACTCCAAAATCTTACTCACGACCGAGGTTAGGCTAATCGGCCTATAATTTTCCGTCTTTTGCCTTACTCCCTTTTTAAACAGGGGTGTCACGTTAGCGATTTTCCAGTCCTCTGGGACTCTCGCTGACTCTAGCAATTCCTGAAAGATCACCACTAACACTTTGACTATCTCTTCAGCTATCTCCTTTAGAACTCTAGGGTGTAGTCTGTCTGGTCCAGGTGATTTGTCCACCTTCAGGCCAATCAGTTTTACTAGCACCTTTTCCTTGGTGATGGCCACCATACTCAGCTCTGCCCCCTGACTGTCTTGAATTTTTGGGATATTACTCGTGTCTTCCACCGTAAAGAATGACGCAAAGTAATTATTCAGTTCCTCAGCCATTTCCTTGTTCCCCACTACTATCTCTCCACCATCATTTTCCAGTGGTCCAATGTCCACTTTTGCCTCCCTTTTGCCCTTTATATACCTAAAGAAACTCTTTCAGTCTTCATTTATATTACTGGCTAGCTTACCTTCATATTTAATATTCTCCCTCCTTATTTCTTTTTTTGTTGCCCTCTGTTGGTCTTTGTAAGTTTCGCAGTCCTCTGGTTTCCCACTGCCCTTCGCCACATTATATGCTTTCTCTTTTGCTTTTATGCTATCCCTGACCTCCTTAGTCAGCCCATGGTTGCTTCATCCTCCCTGTACCATGCTTCTTTTTCCTTGGGATGAATTTTTGCTCCTGAATTATTCCCAGAAACTCCCGCCTGGCAACATTCTGGTCAATCTCTTCTGAACTCTCTCCAGCTTAATAATATCCTTCCTACAACTGGCCCTTTCAACTTGACAACATGCAAACATCTTGTGGGTACTTGACTTGAATTTTGCAAAATGTCCCAACAACACTGTGTGTGACAAGATGCCAAGGCTAGTTAACACTGAGAATTTACCACGAAGCTAACGACTTCACACAACCTTTAACATTGAAACACAGCCTTTACAAGCTTCATAAAGGAGAAATGAAGCAGACATTAACACATTGCAGGCAAGAAAGAAGAGATGACCCAAGGATTAGGGAAGCGACTTTTTTGTGAAGACTTAAAATAATGAGGAAGGTAAATACGTAAAGATTTTTCAGAAATTTCCATAGAGAGATGCTGAGACACCTGGAGGAGCTGCCACGAATGGTGGAGAAAAGAATTGGGATTTCAGAATATGAGGACCAGAAGGTGTGGTGGGGTATAAAATAGTACATGTTTGTAGGGGGGACCAGGAATGTGTCCATGCAAGGATTAGTTAATGATGAGAAGAATTTAAATCTTAATAAACTTGAGATGAGAAACTGATTTGGAGCAGCAAAAATGGAAACAATGGATGAATAGTTTTAGTATAGGACGGGATGTACAAGAAGGAAGTTTGAATGAGTGGGAGTCTATGGAGAGTGAAGGCGGAAAGGTTGGTAAGTAGTGTTGGAAAAGTCAAGATCAGAATTTTTGAGGGAAGCAAAAGATCGAGGTGAAGGTTAGTGATCTTGATTTGAATAGGGTGGAGGGTTTGAAAGTCAGCTCTGGGTTAAATAGTATGCACTGTTTTCAAAGCCTAGTTCAGCTTGATCTACTCCTCTGAGGAAGTGATGGCAAGAATGCAAAACAATGGCTTCTCCCTTCACAGTATTTAGTTGGAAGAAATTCTGTCCCATCTATGAAAATTTTGGATAAGTGCAAAATATTTTGGGCATCAATAGAGGCCTAAATGATACAGGTTGGACTAGAGGTTGCAGAAAACCATCCTCATTGACGCTGATAAAGTAACTGTGAACAGACTGAGGAGCTAAGGGACAAATACAATTGAAAAATATGGATGATAAGAGCAGTGGACAGTTGACTAGAAGGAGCATGGGAATTAATAAGCGCTGAGGCAGCAGGGTGTCACTAACCTGTTGACATCTGAATAACAGATAAGGAGTTTGAATAGAGTATGCTTTCAATAGTTGTAGCGTGCTTTGCTAATATTGAGGTGATTTAGATGGCAGAGAATACTTAACTTTGTTTTGAAATAAAACTAAGTTTGCGCCTGTTAATAATTAATGTCCACACTGTGCAACAGAGTGGGAAAGGCATTCTGTTTCACCATATCGACCTGTCAAGATTTTTTTAAAAAATGGGTAGTCTGAATAATTTAAATAATCAATCAGAAAACTGTACAT
>NW_025977942.1:0-6726 GCF_021869965.1 Rhincodon typus | reverse complement strand
AGAAGGGTCTAGGCCCGAAACGTCAGCCTTCCTGCTCCTCTGATGCTGCTTGGCCTGCTGTGTTCAGCCAACTCTACACCTTGTTATCCAAGATATAGATGTTGGCCAAGGAACATGGCGGTGTGTTGAAGTGGCAAGCAATTGGAAACTTGGGTCATTTGTTAATGAAAGAACTCTGCAGAGTGCCCACTCAGTTTCCCCAGTGTGGAGACCAGATTATGAACAGCGAATACGTAGCCTGGATTGAGTGAAATGCAGGTAAATTGATATATCATCTGTAAGCTGTGTTGGTGAGGAGGGAGGTGAATGGGCAGGTGTTACACCTTCTACAATTGCGTGGGAAGATACCTCAATGGTGTTGGGACAGGAGGAGGAATGGATCAGGGTATCCCTGAACAACAGTCCCTGTGGAATATGTGTCTGGCATTCCCCTGGAGGTAACAGAAATGGTGACTTATGATTCTTTGCATGTGAAGTGTATTGGGGTGTTACGGAGCAGTGGAACCCTATCGTTGTATGGGAGGGAGGGGAAGAGGTGACAGCTGAAGTGGAAGGGAGGAAGATTCCAGAGAAGTATAGGCACCTCTGAGTTGTTGCAGCTTGCATTCCTTGATGCTGAAAGGAACAGAAGTCTTTTGTGAGAACATCAAATGAGCTGGAAAATGAACTCGAACTGGGGGATAGGACAGCTCTGAGACAGAGTGACAAGATGCTGATGATGAAAGAGATTGAGTGTGCATATGGCACACATTGCACTGAGTATGGATCTGAGGATGTGGCGAGAGCAGCTGTCTAAGGAACATTCTGCATCACGGAGCTACTTGTGACCCTGGATGGATTTGAGGTACAAAGGAGTTGTGGCTTTGGAAGCAAGTTATGGGATTGTGGAATATCCTCCTCAAAATTGGCTCCCCACAGAAATTTGTCAGCCTTCTTTGCCTGCTTCACGGTGATATGCAAGCTGTGACCCCACTAAAAGATTCATCACAGACCCAATCTGAGTGCAAACTGGGGTCAAGCAGGCTGCAGCATTGCACCACCACTCTTTCTATCTTCCTCACCGTAACGGTCTATCCCATCTCCATGTAGCTCCTCAGCATTAGGATAAGTGGAAACTATTCAACCTTTGACACTTCCAAGCCAAAACCAGTACCACCCCAACTTCTGTTATTGAGTGCGTGTGTTATGAAGTTGTGTAGAGCATTCATGAATTAGAAGGCAGGAAGCTAGAATTAGTTTTTAATAAAAAGGAAAAGAGTGCGTGGTCCCTATAAGAAGTAAACTGCTTTAGATTTATGTAGGAAAAAAATGTGTTTGGATGTGGCTGAAGATGTACAGCTACTTCTAAAATTGAAATATGTATCAATTAGCTGTGTGATTGGAAACCTTAGGTTAGTTTTGATATTTTAGCAAATAGCTGGAATCAACCAATTAACTTAAACCAACTTAACAACTGAAAAAGGCAGACAAAAAAGACAGACGCCAACAAAACAGAATTCCTAGCCACACTGAGGACCAACAACATCAATGAAGAAACACAACAAACGATAAGATAGACTGTAATCCTGACACTGACCAGAAGGAGCGAACTCAACACCCTCAACACATTGGAAAAGCAAGCCCTGGAAGGACTGAAGAAGGACAAGAACATCACAATACTACCCGCAGACAAAGGGCGCGTGACAGTAATACTAAATAAGAGGCACTACATATCCAAGGCACAGGCACTGCTCGCCGACAAAAACACATACCGGCCTCTACAGACTGACCTGACACCGCAACTAGGCAACAAAATCCTCTACACGCTAAAAAGACTCAAACAAACCGGACAGATCAACAAAGCAGACTTCTTAAGAATGAAACCCGAAGGAACCAACTCACCCCGATTCTAAGGCCTCCCGAAAGTACACAAACCGGGAGTACCCCTTAGACCCATAGTCTCCCTACCAGGCATGCCAGCACACAGATTAGCCAAGGAACTACAAAGGAGACTCAGGCACCTGGTCAACAAATCACCCCACTCAATCCACTCAGCCCAAGAATTCTTGAATTCCATCAAAGACATAAGGATAGATGACAAGGAGACCATGATATCGTTTGATGTCACTGCCCTATTCACATCAATAGACATACCACTAGCAAGGGAAACAATGACAGCACCACTGGAATAAGAACAAGACCCCAGTGAAACCATCTCCACAGACAACATGCTGAAACTACTGGACCAATGCCTCACGACCCACTTCACCTTCAACAGCCAAACATACAAAGAAATCAATAGGAATCCCATGGGATCACCTATCTCCGGACTTACGCCGAGGCAGTGATGTAAAAACTGGAAAGGACAGCCCTTCCGCTAATCCAACCAAAACTATGGATACTATGGACAACACCTTTGACATTATTAAACGGACCAAACTAAAGGAGACACACAAACTGTTAAACAACACCCTCACCAGAATAAAATTCACCAGAGAGGAGGAGAAGAACAAACAGCTTCCATTCCTGGACGTCATGGTAGAGCGCAAGACAAATGGGGAACTGCAAACAAGAGTACACAGAAAAGCCACACACACGGACCAGGTACTGAACTTCAGCAGTAACCATCAACACAAACGAAGCTGCGTGCGAACACTATTTAAATGGGCAGCAACACAGAACTATGCCGAGAAGAAGAAGAATATCTCTTCCAGGTTTTCAAAAGTAATGGATATCCAAAAAACTGGGTCAGAAGATGCCTCCACGAACAACATCAGGAAGATACCACACGCCCCGACACACTCATCACACTACCTTACATCAGGAACACATCAGAACTAACCACAAGACTCCTACAACCACTGGGCATCAGAGTGGCACACAAACCCACAGCAACCCTACGACAACTGCTCACCTGAACCAAAGACCCACTCCCCACTATGGACAGGACCCGTGTCATCTATAAGATTCCCTGCAGAGACTGTGACAAACTACGTTGGACAAACAGGAAGGAAATTAACAACAAGGGTACACGAACACCAATTGGCTACAAAAAGACACAACCAATACTTACTCATCTCTATCCACATGGATAAGGAGAACCACCAATTCGACTGGGACAACACCAAAATCCTGGGACAAGCAAAGCAAAGACAGGCACGGGAATTCCTAGAAGTCTAGTACTCCATGAAGAAAGCCACCAATAAACACATAGAACTCGACCCCATATACACTCCACTATGAAGGAAAACCGGATGTGAGGCAATCCAGCTCAACGGACTCCAGAGTTTGAAACCCAGGTGGGAAAAAACACCGGCGCTTCATCGGAGGCTGCACTGATGATGTTACCCAGCAGAGTAATGAAACTTTTGCAGAACAACAAACCAGCTTGGTGAGCCAACCAACCACAGAAGGCCAATTGAATTTAACCCTGATAGTTTTGACAACCTCGGACCAATGTTGTTGTAAGAAAATTAATGTATCATCCAAGGTATATAAGGAGATGGTTTTGAAAATCAGTGCGAGAGCGAACCGCCATCTGAAAAATAAGCATCTAGCTCTCACAAGAAATCGCTAAGCTCTCTAAGAAAGCACCATCTATCCATAAAAGGTACCACCATGGCACTTCTAGCTCAGAGTCCTCACAGAAGACTTCACAGGGAAAACATCTCTGACAGCTGGATCAGCAGAAGAAGAAAGGCAGGTAGACTTTGAGAGACTAAGTTTTAATTTATTTTCTTATTATTTGGGTTTATATAAGTGGGGTTTGTGTTTATTGGAACAGCATTCCAGTAGAGTTTTGTTCAGTTAGGGAATAGTTAGGAGTTGGGGGAAATTATTTGGTTTGTTCGTAGTTCTGCAAATTTTCTTACTGTTCGGGTTAAATAATTACATTATTACATCTAAAGTGAGTATCGGGGATTTTTTTTCATTTAACCTCCCTTTCACTGTAAAACGTGCTTACACTCAGAGGAGGACCTACAAACAGCATATTCATCAACCTGTATGTCGGAATGGACCTCAGACTAAGCACCTGGTAAACAAAAGATGTCTACCAGCTCACTCCTGCCGCACAACACTGCCCCTGCAACCACCAAGTTCATGAGCAAGCCAAAGAATAATGCAGATCATTTCATATACCTCGGGAGCTTCCTCTTGGTGTGACTGACGTTGACAGTGAAATCAAGTATCGACTCCAATGCACCATTGCAGCCTTCAGATGCCTGAGGAATGGAGAGTTTGAAGTCACAGACTTCAAACCCAGCACCAAGCTAATGGTCTATAGAGTCACTGTCATTCTCACCCTCCTGCATGAATCAGGCACATGGACCATGTACAGCAGACACCTGAATCCCTGAAGAATTATCACTAGCGCTGCCTTTGCAAAACTCTGCAAATCCATTGGCAGAATAGGTGTACCAACATGTGCATCCTTTCCCAGGCCAATATCACCAGCGTCAAGGTGCTGGTCAGGCATGACTAGCTGCGACGGGCAGGCCACGTTATCCGCATGCCTGACACAGGACTCCCGAAACAAGTGCTGTACTTTGAGCTCCACAACGTAAGTGATCTCTAGGGGTGGAGGAAATGCTAAAAGGACACCCTGAAATCCTCCCTAAACAAATGCAGTAGCTCCACTTAATGTAGGAATCATTCGACCCAGAGGCACAAACTGGAGAAGAAGCATCTGCAAAGCCACTAATCACTTTGCGCTTCACTAAGTAGAACACATGGAGGCCAAGCACAAACAGTGGAAAGAACACACAAAATCCAAGTGTCACACCCAACCATCACATCAAACATCACCTGCCCACCTGTGGCAGAGCCTGTGGCTCCAGGATTGAACTATTCAAACCCCACAGGATAGGACCACAATCACCTCAGAATCCTCAATCCTGAGGAACTGCTAAAGAAGAAGGAGGACTCAAAATTTTAAGTTGGTTTCCCTTTCTCCACAGATGTTACCAGGCATGCTGAGTATTTCCAGACCATTTTGGTTTCGTTAGCACTCTAACTTAGATATTTGAGTTTTTCTACAGAGGAAGACCAGGATCTCAAACCCAACACTAAGGTCAGGGCAACATGCAGGCACATCAAGGCATCACCAACAGCTTAAGAAAGACTGGTGAGTGTTAGTGAATTTGAATTTTTGTGTTATTTCTGTCATATCAAGTGATTTGCTATTTCAGTCAAGAATGCACAGTGCTACATGTGTATAGTATTTGAAGTTCTACATCACTTATTCTGGGCCAAAAATAGCTGAAGGAGCCTTCTTCTGGCATCAATGTTGATGCTTATGAGAAGCTAAGATTTGCTCAAAAGTTATTTCAGTTACAGTCATGATTTTCAGAAATGCAACTACAGACTTTAAGTGAGGACCCCCTGCATTTTCTCCCTGTTTATTTCCCCATAATATACTTTAAAAACTACTTAGGTTATGTTAATTTCTCAGGAAAACAAGCATGATTTGTGTTAACCTTTCTGGTAAACTTACAATGTATTTCATCCAACTTCACAGTATCTGTTCACTATGTCACTAATACTGTTCACAGCACTCCAGATGTAGTCTGACTAAAGCTTAGTTCTGCTGATTTCTACTCTTTTGTACTTTAGCTGTCTGGATATTAAGGTCAGCATACACCTTTTTATTACTTTCTATGCATGCTCATGGCATGTTAATGTTCTATGTTCCTGAACTCCCATAGAATTCGAGTGATCTGTGTGTATGCAAAAAATTGTTGGGGTGATTTGCATCAGCATGCGGCAGGAAAATAAATATAAAGCTCAGAAAGAAGTGAGAATTTTGCATAGAAATTGAAAAGGATTAGTGTCATATTGTAGGAGATCGCAAGGACTGCAGATGCTGGAGTTAGAGTCAAAACCGCAGGAGTTCTGATGAAGGACGTAAACCCGAAACATCGACTTTTCTGCTCCCCTGCTGCCTGACCTGTGTTCCTCCAGCTCCATGTTGTATTGACTTGTGTCCTGTAGTAGTAGATCAAGAAGGAAAAGTAATCGGAAGACAAATTTGCAATTTTTTTTAATGTAGCAACACAAAGCTACGTGAGTAGGATTGATGAGCTATCAAAAGAAATTGCTTCAGAGGACTATGATGTAGTGGCCAATTACAGAAAATGTGGCTGAAAGAAACGAGAACTAGATTTTGAAGTCACCATAGCCTCATACTGTCATTAGAGAAAGAGACAACTATTGAAAGGGACAACCTGAAGTTCACCATACCTCAGGTGAGGGGAGTGATTAAGAAGAAGAGACTTCCGTGGTAACCTCAGCCAGTGCAGAAACTGAAACCATGTTGTTAGTCTTACTCTGCATTGATGTGGAGGTGCTGGTGTTGGACTGGGGTGGCAAAGTCAGAAGTCACATGACACCAAGTTATGGTCCAACAGGATTATTTGAAATCACATATTTCAGAGCACTGCTCCTTCGTCAGGTTCACCCAGAGACACAAACTGGAGAAGCAGCATCTGCAAAGGCAGCAGCTACTGAGTAGAACACGTGGAGGTTAAGCATGAGCAACCTGACAAAGGAGCAATGCTCTGAAAGCTTGTGCTTTCACATAAACTTGTTTGATAACCTGGTGTAACAAGGTGTAGAGCTGGATGAACACAGCAGGCCAAGCAGCATCAGAGGAGCAGGAAGGCTGACGTTTCGGGCCTGGACCCTTCTTCAGAAATGGGGTAGAGAAAGGGGGTTCTGAAATAAATAGGGAGAGAGGGGGAGGCGGAT